>NW_015161036.1:13949-18873 GCF_001447785.1 Gekko japonicus
AAAAAGAAGAAGAGATTGGATTCAGCTGACATTTAATTTACCACTCTGGCCAGGCGGGGGTTAGTATGGGCTAGGCCAGAGTAACCCCCCGTCTGGACTAACCCCCAGGGTTACTCTGGCCTGGCCAGGCAGGGGTTACTCTGGGCTAGGCCAGAGTAACACGGGGTTACTCTGCCCTGCCCCAGCAGGGGTGACTCTGGGCTAGGCCAGAGTAACCCTGGGGTTACTCTGGCCAGGGGGGGGTGATTCTGGCCTGTTACAGCCGGCCAGATTAACCCGGGATTACTCTAGCCTAGGCCAGAATAACCCCTCAATAACCCCTCTGGGGTTATTCTAGACTAGGCCAGAGTAACCCCGGGGTTACTCTGGCCGGGGGGTTAATCCGGCCTGTTACACCGGTTCCCCCAAAGTACACAACCCTTTGAGACGGAGAGTTCATTTTGGCGTGCACGGAACGGTTTGAATTCTGGCTCCACATTCCCTGCCGGCCACCCCCTCCACACCCAGTTTAAAACGCGGGCGAGTACGTTGTCCTTTGCTGTCGCAGCAGCAATGTCCATGGATGTGATTGGGGCCAGAGGCAGTTCGTCGATGGCCAGCACCCTGCTAGCTGGAGCAGGGTCCAAGTCCTGGCAGGGTAGAGGGCAGCACCTGAGGGCGTCCGTGTGTCCAATCGCCTTGCCTGATCATAGTCATATGCAGTGAGGAAGATCACCCATCGCAACATGCGGGGAGACAGGATGTTAGGAATTTGTCGGACCGGGGCAAAAATTCCTAGCAGCGGTTTGTGGTCCGTGACCAGCAGAAACTTCCTCCCAAACAGAAAGTCATGAAATTTCTTGACCGCTGATACAAGTGCCAGACCCTCTTTATCAATTTGAGCGTAATTTTTTTCCACTGCAGAAAGCGACCTTGAATAAAATGTAACAGGGGCTTCATTGCCGTCCGGCATTAAGTGGCTAAGAAGAAGAAGAAGAAGAAGAGATTGGATTTATACCCCGCCCTTCACTACCCAAAAGTGTCTCAGAGCGGCTTACAAACTCCTTTCCCTTCCCCTCCCCACAACAGACACCCTGTGAGGTGGGTGGGGCTGAGAGAACTCTGACACAAACTGCTCTTTTTCAAGAACAGCTGTGCCAGAGCTTGTGACTGACCCAAGGTCACATCAGCAGGTGCAAGTGGAGGAGTGGGGAATCAAACCCGGTTCTCCCAGATTAGAGTCCACGCACTTAACCACTACACCAAACTGGCTAAGGACAGCCCCCACCCCAAACGGAGACGCGTCTGCTGCTAGCACTAGCAGCTTCTGTTCGTCATAATGCGTGAGGACGGCATTTGACGATAACAAGGCTTTGACTCCTTTAAAAGCCCGCCTGTGTTCCGAGCCCCATCTCCATTTTACATCTTTGTGTAGGAGCGCATGTAGTGGTGCTGCCACTGATGCTTTGTGTGGCAAAAATGCATGGTAGAAATTTAATAGTCTTAGAAAGGACTGGAGTTCTTTTTTGTTGCGGGGTTGTGGGGCATTCTTAATTGCCGCCACTTTATCCTCAATGGGGTGGACACCACTTTCATCAATTTGAAATCCCAAAAACTCCACACTCGGGACTCCCACAAGGCACTTAGACTGCTTTACCTTGAGACCAGCAGACTTAAACTGCTCCAACACGGTTCTCACCCATTCCTAGTCAGACCCCCCTGCAATCAGCACGTCATCAAAATATGGAACAGTGCCAGGTACCCCTCTGAGTAAACCTTACACGAGGCCCTGGAAAATCCCTGGGGCGACATTTACCCCGAACTGGAGTCTCTTTACCCTGAAGGCCCTCCGGTGAGTAACTATCGTTTGGGCCTCAGCTGCCTCTTTCATCACTGGCAGCTGCTGGTATGCTTGAGGTAAGTCAAGCTTCGCAAATACTCCCCCCCCCCAAGATGCCAGGATGTGGCTAATAATAGGGACAGGGTATGAGTGCTGTTGTAAGGCATGGTTAATTGTGCACTTATAGTCTGCACATATCCTTACAGACACATCTGGTTTCACCGGCGTCACAATGGGGGTTTCCCACCTGCTAAATGGCACCGGCTCAAGCACCCCCTGTTCAATCAGCTTGTCCAGCTCCACTTCGATTCGGGGTTTGAGCGAAATGGGCACCTTCCGATACTTTAATCTAATCGGGGTCACCGATGGGTCTAGCTCAAATGAAATAGAGGGCTCGTTGTACCTACCCAGACTGCCCCCAAACACTTCAGGGAACTCAGCATACAATAATGCCCATTTATTCTCAACAACATTATTCTCACCAGTGATCCCAATACCCAGGGGTTCCAACCAATCCAGGCCAAGCAGGTTGACCAGGTCCCATTCAGCAACCAATAGCGATAACTCAGCACATTTTCCTTTAAATTCAACATTGAACGTATCCCTCTCCGCCAGAGGAATACGCTTTCCCTGAAAATCTGATACCCTTGTGTCCGCTGGCTTCAGCCGCCGCCAACACCGGGTTGGAAACAGTCGCTGCCATGTTCTCAATGAGATCACCGTAACTGATTATCCTGAGTCGACCTCCCTGCCGCACGGGACGCTGTCTAGGTGGAGGGTGACGTGGATCTTCCCTTGACATTCTGTGCGAAGGACGGTCGATGCGGACGACAGGCTGGTTGTCATCTGACAGCTGGCTTCCTTGACTGCTGCTTGTGATCACGGGTTCCTCAGTGCCGATGCTGGCACTGATTTTTTCTGTGATCTGCAGACTCGTGCTAGATGGCCCCGCCTTCCACACGCTCGACACACGATGTCTTTGGTCCAACACTGATTGCGAGAGTGTTTCCCGCCACAACCGGCGCACGCTGGGCTGGCTGCAGGCTTCCCTCTGGTACGCTTGTCTGCTCTCGCCTTTACTGCATAGACGTCCTCATCTGTGTCACCGCCCTCGTTGCCGGAAGCTTGGTGGTGAACACACTGCTCTGTTGACGTCAACCGCTGGCAGACCTCCTTGGTGAACTTGTCGGCTGCCTCTGCGGCGACGGCCTCAGTGTAGGCAACAGTCCAAGTCAAGGTGGTGCGGGCGAACAAACGCTGTTGTAGCCTTTCGTCCCTCATGCCGCACACCAGCTGATCTCGGAGGGCCTCCTCGATGTTCGCGAAGTTGCAGGGCCATGCAGCCTTGCACAACGCTGCCACATATTCGGCCACCTACTCGTTGGCTGCCTGGCTTCTTTTATAAAAAGTGTGCTGGCAGGCAATCTCGGACAGCTGCGGTGAGAAGTGAGCTTTCAGCTTCTCCGTTAGGTCCGTGAACGGCACCATCTTGATTTCCGCTGGTGCGACCAGCGACCGGGCAATGTCAGACACGCTCTTGCCACAAGAGCTCAGGAGGGTTGCCCGCTTCTCCTCCTCCGTCGTGATGTCGTTCGCCTCGAGGTGGAACTCGAACTGCATCAGGTAAGTGTCACAGTCTTCGGTGGTGTGTTCGAATGCCTCGAACTTCTGGCTATTGGCCATAATTGCAGGCTCTTCCACCGGTTCGGGTGGTGCAACCTCCAGGTGGGGCCTGGAGATGGCCAAGAATTACAGCTCATCTCCAGACTAGAGAGCTCAGTTCGCCTGGAGGACATGGCTGCTTTGGAATGTGGACTGTATGTCATTGGACCCCACCGGAGTCCCTTCCCTTCCCCAACTCTATCCTTCCTAGGCTTCACCCCCAGCCCAGAGTTGGCAACCTTTTGCGTCAGGCACAAAATGTTCTGGGCTGACTTTTCAAAGGTTGGGCAGAGATATCCCACTTCCTTTCCAGCTCTGACAGTTCGGGAATTCCCCTGTGGTATATTTATTGAATACATTACAATGGAAGTCTGGTGTTTTCCCTCTGATATTTGTTTGAGTTGGTTTAGTGTCCTGGGGTTGTAATCTCTGATTAGTTTGTTCTGTTGGTTGGCAAGAAGCTTCCTTGTTCTGAAACTATCCCAGTACGTTCTGTTCTGAAACTATCCCAGTATGTTCTTGTTACTGAATAACCTAAGAGCAAGAACTTGAGTGAGTACCGTAATGTTGATGTAATGTATTCAAGGCAGCTTGAATGTATGAGCTTGAATGCATGATCTGTATTGAAATGCTATGTAAATCATCTCACAAGGAAGCTATGTTAAGCTTCATCCTGGACTAGGATTTCCCAAATGGTCCTATATGCTTACATCTCTCACCAGGTCTTAAGCATTACTTAGGATAAAGTCCAGGATTGCCTCACCCCTGGAGGATTCTGTGACCATCTGCTCTATGGCAAAGTGATCAAGAGTATCTAGAAACCCAAACTCTTTCTCCTGAATTGAACGCATATTGGTGGAATTAATTTGTGTGGGTAGTTAAAATCACCTATTATGACAGTTATTTCATCTAGCTGCTTTCCTTAATTCTTTTGTTGTTTTTAAACCTGTGATCTGGTGGGTGATAAACTCGCAGAGTTAAGCTTCCTTTTGGGCACACTATTTTCACACATAGCATTTCTATAAGCAAATCCATTTCTCTTACATTCTCAGTCTTACTGGACTGTACCCCCTCTCTGACATACACAGTCACTCCACCGACCCTTCCCTCACTATCTTTCCGATATAATTTATATCCAGGAATCACTGTATCCCACTGATTTTCCTCATCCCACCAAGTTTCTGAAATGCCCACAATGTCTATGTTTTCCTCTGACAGAAAGCATTCCAGCACTCCCATTTTACCACAGAAACTTCTAGCATTTGAATGCAAAAATCTATAATTCCCAAGACACATTACGCCTGCAACCTTCCCCCTGTGCTTCTAGACAATGTCATTCATACGGCTCAGGGGGGAAGTGGTTCAGAGATTCATGTGAACTAGAACTTTACTACTTGACTTTACAAGCAAGCTACAGGCCCTTCTGTCTTCCGCCGTCCTTTG
>NW_015161037.1:0-440 GCF_001447785.1 Gekko japonicus
GAGATGTCCTCCACCTCAGTGGGAGAACTCATTTAGCACTCCTGAAGGAAAGACTCCCTAAATAACTCTCACATCCTGGGCATGTGGTACTAGTTTTCACTTATAACCCCCCCCCCACCTGCAGCCTGATATGGTAGAGTCCATTCTGCCACTGCATTCCGCGATCACCTCTTATTAAGCATAACTGTAACAAAAGCATAATTTTAACCATCATTGATACCCAGGAGAATTCCAATATATGCTATCCCCAATCCTGCTCTAGCTGTGTGTCAGAGGTGTGGTGCACAGGTAGCGCTTCCAGAAACCATCGAGTTTCCAGCCCCATTGCTAGAGCGTCGCCCGGCTACGTGCCTACATCACGTCTGGGCGATGGAATAGTGCAGTGCCTGTGTTTTCCCCGCGGGAATGGTCCCGCGAAGAACTATACATCCCCCGCCAAA
>NW_015161037.1:652-2994 GCF_001447785.1 Gekko japonicus
TTCACTACCTGAAGGAGTCTCAGGGCAACTTACAATTTCCTTTCCCTCCCCCCCCCAACAAACACCCTGTGAGGTAGGTGAGGCTGAGAGAGCTCTTTCGAGAACTGCTCATGAGCAACAGCTCCGAAAGAACTTGTAACTGACCCAAGATCACACCAGCAGCTGCATGTGGAGGAGTGGGGAATCAAACCCAGTTATACTAGATTAGAGTCCGCGCTCCTAACACTACACCAAATGAGCAGTTCTTGTTATCTAGGGAACAAGGTCTTGAGAACCTCCCATACTGGCATTAACAGTACGAGTCAACGAAAGGAACATGCCCAGGCCCGTAGCCAGGATTTTGTGGATTGTGTGATTTTTTTTTCCTGGTGGGGCTGATGTTTTCAGTGCAGAAAGAAAAGCCAGAATTCTGAAGATTACAACTCAGCTACCGTGGAATCAAGCCTTTTAAAATCCAAAGCATAAAGGCTTCTGCAAATCTTAGCCCCAGAATGTGACAGTAGCAGGTGGGGGCGGGGGGGGGAGAATAAATTTTCTGGTAGTTACTAGAGCAGTTGAACAGAGTCTGTGGAAGCTGAAGATTGCTTCGAGACAGTCTCTTCTCTGAGTCTTCTCAAGCTGTCTATTCTACATAGGTGTTCTTAACCATTTAGCCAATAGAAAGCTGATACCAGAGAGAGCCAGTTTGGTGTAGCGGTTAAGTGTGCGGACTCTAATCTGGGAGAACCGGGTTTGATTCCCCACTCCTCCACTTGTACCTGCTGATGTGACCTTGGGTCAGTCACAAGCTCTGGCACAGCTGTTCCTGAAAGAGCAGTTTGTGTCAGAGTTCTCTCAGCCCCACCCACCTCACAGGGTGTCTGTTGTGGGGAGGGGAAGGGAAAGGAGTTTGTAAGCTGCTCTGAGACTCCAAGTGAAGGGCGGGATATAAATCCAATCTCTTCTTCTTCTTCTATCAGGATGGATCTCTACATTGCAAGCTGTGAATCACTTTAGATGACAATTCTCAGCTGCTGCAAGTTAATCACTTCTGCCAGTCTAAGCAACAATTCTGAGTACAAGCCGGCAGGTGGGGGTGATGACTCCTATAGTCAAGAAAGCTAACACTTAGGCAGAAAAACTCTCTTCAAGGAGACCAGTTTCTTGACTCAGAGTTATAAGGTATCCTAGAGGTCACCTACTTCAACCCCCTTGCTCAGTGCAGAAATTAATCAACTACAGCACCCCACTCTGCTTAAAGGAGTGCACACCTTTAAAATGTTTTTTAAAATGATTTAAAAAAGCATTTACAGGAGAAATTCTTGTGGGGCTGTGCCTTAAATGAAGGGGGCAGCGCCCACAAAAGCCCCACCATAGCTATGGGCCTGAACATGCCACTACACTAAAGAGTTCCGTGCAAGAGTACGAGAAAGTCAAACAGCAATCAAGAGCACAACAGCTCAGACAGGACGAATTTTCAACGGTTTAGGAGCTGTTTCCATTTCTTTCTGTTCGGCTGGGAATCTTCTTGCTTCCCAGGCGAGATTGTCAGAGGGAGAATAAAGCTCCTACCCGAAGCAAGGAAACATACAGGCAGGCCCACCCCTTTTGTCAAATATCTAAACATCCAACGCGGTAGGCTCCTTAGACAAATGAACATTTGTTGTTGCTATGTACAAAGGAACAAAGAAGAAAGCCTCCGGCTGCAGCCTGTTATTATTTCTGAGTGGGAGTGAGAAGAGGGAAAGCAGGGTATGAGACCATGGACGTTTAAACAGTTCTGGTGGCCCAACCTCCAGTCACCGTACTTGCTGCTTCAAGAGCTCTGGGGCAGGATCGTGCTGCTAAGCAGCCTCTGAACGACGTACCTTTTCCACCCACAACTAGTAGCCACTCCCTCACGCCCTGCAAACAGAACCTATTGTAGGATTGCGTGATGGGATCTCTACGGGGAGAACAATGCGGCAGCCCCACCCCCCCAACAGCAATGCTTACTCTGAAAGGATGCCAGCCTCCAGGTGCGACCTGGGGATCCCCCGGAATGACAACTTGTCTCCTGACTACAAGAGATCCGTTCTCCTGGAGAAAATGGATGCTTTGGAGGGAGTGACCAATGCTCCCTTCTAAGCTGTGGAGCCTTGTGAGCAAAAGTGTAGCCAGTATGGTGTAGTGGTTAAGTGTGCGGACTCTAATCTGGGAGAACTGGGTTTGATTCCCCACTCCTCCACTTGCACCTGCTGATGTGACCTTGGGTCAGTCACAAGCTCTGGCACAGCTGTCCTTGAAAAAGAGCAGTTTGTGTCAGAGTTCTCTCAGCCCCACCCACCTCACAGGGTGTCTGTTGTGGGGAGGGGAAGGGAAAG
>NW_015161037.1:3267-8262 GCF_001447785.1 Gekko japonicus
AATGTCCAGGAGTTTCCCAACCTGGATCTGGCCACCCTACCCCTAATCCCCCCCTCCGTTGCCCCCCCCCCACAACCCTATCTTATCCTTATGCATGATACTGGACTCCATGTTTAATTTTGTGCTAAAAGTGTAGCTGTCTGGGGAGCCCAATGTAGATCAAAGGTATGTTGGTTGGGGAAAAGAGGTTTTAACTCTTCCCTCCCCCTGCCATTTGCCTCATTAGAAGCCCCTCAACCACTGCTTTAAGACCCTGGAAAGAGGGAAAGAATGTGTACCTATATTGCAGGGCTCAACAAATCCCAGGCACCAGGCTGCCTATAAATTTCATTGTGGCACCTAATTATGTTCAGTCATTTATTGCAAGGGCCTCCTGGTAATGCTCAGTAGAAGTACAAGGCTTATTTAGGTGAGAGTCAAAAGGTAGCTTTTTGTTCTGATGACAATTGCGGGTGTCCCCTATTTATTCATATACAACTACAATTTTATTACAGCGTTTAAAAGATGACAAGCAGCTGTGAGGAGTGTAGGATTTGTGGTAGCAATAATCAAAATGCATTTCCGAGCGTTAACAGAATTGTTTAAATACTTATGCTTTCTTCAGTTTAGTTTTTTAGACTTCTGGTTGATTCTACAACCCTAATCCTATGGCATTGTTTATTTATTTATTTTTTAAACAGATAATTTTTATTCTTTTTCATAAACAGCAAAGATTTACAAGGTAAGCATGCGCATACGTCAGCTCTCAATGGCTTCATACATTTCGTACAGTTTGTCGGTATTATACAGCTTGAAAATTACCATAGATGCAGAGTTTTTATTACATCAGGTACTGTTTCTTTGGTAGATAGATGTACTAGTATGGGGTACCATATACATACAATGTCATTGTGACCGCCTCTAGATAGATTTTGTTTCAGACTATCTGAGATTTTCTCCATTCTATAAAGGTTCCATAGCTTTTTGTACCAGAGGTTTACATTTAGCCTACTCGTGGATTTCCATGTGGCTGCTAATGTGGTTTTGGCTGCAAATAGTAATAGAGAGATTCTTTTCCTTTGTGTATTAGATAGAGCATTTTCCTCTCTGAGATTTAAAAGCAGAGCTTCCGGGGATTTGTCTATCTTGATTTTGGTTATGATGGTTATTTCTTCTATTATTTTGTTCCAGAAGGATGCTACCTCCAGGCAATCGTATCAGCAGTGTATGTAACTGCCTATTTCCTTACACCCCCTCCAGCAAAGTGGGCTTGAATTATTTGCAATGTATGATATTTGTTGAGGAGTTTTGTACCAGGTGGATATTATTCTGAAATGTTGCCATTTTTGTGTAATGATAGGGGATTTGTTTTCGTAGGTTCTCCGGATATCTAGCCATTTATCTTGGGTGAGTTCTGTTTTACACACTTTCCCCCAGTATTTCTGATGTGGTAGCATTGTGTTCTCTTGAAAGGACACTAAGATGGCATATATTTTGGATATTACCCCTTTCTTACTTTTGTCTGCATCTCTTATCAATGCTTCGAAAGGAGTTATGGTTTTTCGCAGAATATTTTTATTTCTGAGCATAGGTGGTTAATTTGGAGATATTGGTACCATGGTATGCTTAATTCATATTTTTGTTCCATTGTGGTTTTGTTCATTATTTCCCTGTTTAATGTCAGGCCTTCTAGTGTTGTTAGACCTGCTTCTTTCCATTTTTTATACTCTTGGGTGCATTGGCCTGGCGTGTACCATTATGGCACTGTTTACTGAATGTCCCATCCACTGACTGTATCAACTCACTTTGTGCAATCCACCTTGAGTCCAAGTAAGAATATATAATGTAAATAAATAAATTTTCATTCAAATATAAAACCCCGAAGGCTGAAAAATAAGTCTAGCTCCTAAATTTTGGAGATGGGTCCTAAACCAAATCAAGTTTGTCAAGGCCGGCTATATTGTATTCGTCTTTGTTTTCGAAGGGGAATCAGGTGTTGCCAGCCCCACCCCCTAGTGGAAGTGGGAATCCTCCATTCAGGCCCCGTCCACCCGCTGCTGATCAGCTGACTGGCAGGGGTACTTACCAGGAGAAAGAGGAAGGCCCAGGAGACACTGCTGGTGATGTGGCAATGTCACTTCTGGCAAGCACAGGAAGTGACATCATCACACCAGCAGTGTCTCGGTGACATTCTGGTATTAGGGCAAAAGCTCTATGGTAGAAGCCATTTTTACCATAGCTTTTTTGCCCAAATACTAGAGTGCTGCTGCAGTGTGATGACATCACTTCTGGTGCATGTTGGAAGTGACGTCTCTGTATCGCTGGTGAAATCAACTGGGCCTCCCTCCTGCTCCTGGTTAAGTCCCCCCCCCCAATCCCCCACCTGTTGCCAGGAGGGACCTAGCAACCCTAGGGATTAAAGAAGAATGTTTGTATGTGTTTTTGGTCAGGGAAATGGTGCAACAGTACTCTTTTTTCCTTCTTTTTTAAAGGCCAAAATTACACACCTGGAATTCCAAATGCAGACCTCCAGCGCCCGGCATAGTTTGGCCCTTAAAGGCAGCTCCTCTTCAACAGATTTGGTTTAGAGCTGTTCATTTTCTTAATCAAGCACAGCTCTATGCATTACAGAATTTAGCTACAAGAAATTCGGGATGGTATCTGTAACGGGCCGCTTCCCCTAGATCTTTACAGTAGCCCGTCGTTTCACTGAAGGTGGAGTTAGTTTTTGAACACGTTTTTAATTTGTTATCACTGTCATTGGCATCCTGGTATCCTAAAAGAGCCAGGACTGTGTGAATTCATTTGTGGAACAACAGGATAGCACTGTAAGACAAAGCCCCATGGATTCTGCAGCACACAAAACAGCTAAATCCAAACCCATGGAAAGCTGAGTTCTGTGTCTGACATTAAGAAAACCAGTTGATTTGCATGCTTTCGTTATCCTGCATGCAATTTAAAAAAAACAACACCTTAGGTTCCTTTCTTTTTTGGGGGAAAAAGCTGAGGTGTCAGGGGGAGAAGAACTGAGAATACAGCGGAGATGGGAGGGAATGCTCACTCATGCTCGGAAGGGCATGAAAGCCCTGGCATGCTTATGGAACTTCTTTTGAAGAAGAAGAAGAAGAAAAGAAGAAGAAGAGAAGAAGAAGAGAAGAAGAGAAGAAGAGAAAAAGAAGAAGGAGGAGGAGGAGGAGGAGAAGGAGAAGAAGAAGAGGAGGAGATTGGATTTATACCCCGCCCTTCACGTGGATTTTGATATCTAAGCCAAATGCTGCCTCATGTTTCCAGACTCACCAATTCAGCAATCAGGAAGAGAAAATTGCTTTTTTTAAGAAGCGAGAAGAGATTGGATTTATAACCCGCCCTTCACTACCCGGAGTCTCAGAGCGCCTTACAATCCCTTTCTCTTCCCTTCCCCACAACAGACACCCTGTGAGGTAGGTGGGGCTGAGAGAGCTCTCCCGAGAACTGCCCTTGAGAGAACAGCTCTGAAAGAACTTACGACTGACCAAAGGTCACACCAGCAACTTCATGTGGAGGAGTGGGGAATCAAACCTGGTTCTCCTAGATTAGAGTCTGCGCTCTCAACCACTACACCAAACTGGCGAGCAGACTTTTACCCTCAAGTATACTAGCTGCACACAAGTTATTTAGATACTGTGCATACACAACTGAGGCCTCATGCAGATGTATACAACTCAGCTTAACTCGTTAAGTATATCCCAAAGAATACTGCATTTAGAAGTGACATGTTGCATGTGCAAGTGAGTACATGAGAATGGATATAAAAGGTTAACAGTCTTAAAAAAACAGCAACCACTCACCTGATCCGTAAGCTCTCCCCATAAGGCAGGATAGAAAAAGCCACACACAGAGTTCGCTTGGCACAAATTAATACTATCCTACAAGGAGACAAAGAAACAGATTAATATGAAACATCAGTAATATTTTGTATTTATTTGCAACCTCCCTAACTGCCTGCTTAACTCAAGGTTTTCTTGAACACCTGTTGGAACTTTTTTTTTACTTAGACAACTCAACAATGAAATATTGTCTTTGTTTCTTGTTGCAAACTGGAGCACAATTGTCCATTAACCATTTCTGCTATATCACCCTAACAGAGAAAGACAAACAATTCAACAGTAGAGCCCATGTTTCACAAACGGAACACCAAGAATTCAATATCCTGCAATCGCCAGTTAAAGATTGGAAACGTTAAATGAATTAGTAAGAGAGAATGATCAAATACAGTAAACCTTGGGCAGTAAATCTCAGGTAAGACTTTTTCTCGAGAATTGCTGCCCTTCAGATTAGACTATACTAGTCTAGACAGACCAATGGTCTGACTGATCTCCATCCGCTTTGTGCGACCACTGCAGGCATCCCAGGAATGAGGCTTCAGTTCAGACTTAATTTGGAAATGGTTGCTTTGAAGGGCTTTATCACCAGAATAGCAGTGTCAAGAAACACTCTGCAAATAACTGCATTGCTGCCCCCCACTACCACTCTGAAAACAACGTAAGAACATAAGACCATAAGAGAAGTCAATGTCGGATCAGGCCAATGGCCCATCCAGTCCAAAACTCTGTCACACGGTGGCCAAAAATACCAGGTGCCATCAGGAGGTCCATCAGTAGGGCCAGGACACTGGAAGTCCTCCCACTGTTGCCCCCCCCAAGCACCAACAATACAGAGCATCACTAGCCTCAGACAGAGAGTTACCTTGTGGCTAATAGCCACTGATGGACCTCTGCTCCATATGTTTATCTAATTCCCTCATGAAGCTGTCCATGCTTGTAGCTGCCACCACCTCCTGTGGCAGTGAATCCATGTCTTAATCACTCTTTGGGTGAAGAAGTACTTCCTTTTATCCATTCTAACCCGACTACTCCGCAATTTCATTGAGTGTCTATGAGTTCTTGTATTGTGAGAAAGGGAGAAAAACACTTCTTTCTCTACCTGCTCTATCCCATGCATAATCTCATAAACCTCGATCAGTTTTTCTACTGCTGA
>NW_015161037.1:8723-10602 GCF_001447785.1 Gekko japonicus
GAAAACTGCCAAGTATGGGTTGACCACACTTCCCCACTGGCGACACAAGTTTTCCCATCCCCCCTATCAGTTCCTTGAGCAGCTACACTACTGGAAAACAGAAATTCTCACACATTCCATGGGGGAGAGGAAGGGAATGAAGCTCTATTACCGTAGATGTTATTCCTCTCCTACTCCATTCAGATTAGTGGCATTTAACAGCTCTGTTCACTTTCAGTGACATCCTCCAAGAAGTCAAATCTGATTGGTTCCCAGGCTTGGTGTCACTGTACTACCTATGTGATTCCTGAGTGGCTAGCATAATGTAGGGAACAAAAAAACAAAAACAACCCACAAAAGAACAAAACAAGACCTCGGCAAACAAGAGTTCTGCTCTCTCAAAACAGGCTTCAGTGCAAGTAGAGCTTTGCTTCTGAACATTCGGCACTATAAATCTCTGCTTCCGAACATTCGGCACTATAAATCTCTGCTTCCGAACATTCGGCACTATAAATCTCTGCTTCTGAACATTCGTCACTATAAATCTCTGCTTCTGAACATTCGGCACATCCTCAGTGTAGGAACGTTTGCCACAATCTCTGGAGAACCCTTCTGTTAATGAGAAGGTTACCTGCTGTTCTTTGTGTCGTACTGCCTCATGTTCTTGATGAAGTGTACCTTCTTCAGGCCTTTGTGTCTTGGCGAGCCAGATATGTGCTTGGTTCTACAATGAGGGGGGAAAAGAGGAAAAGATGCAATTAAGCAAACCGGACGTGGCAGGATAAGTGACAAAATAATGCAGATTGTACAATTGGAATGCGCTTGCATGCAGGGCCTTGGGTATTCAGCTCGGAGGATGATGCAGGGGGGAAAAAGGACGCGCAACGCATGCAACAAGAGCAGGTTGATGCTACTTTTGAACAAGTACCTTCGGACACTGGCACATTCCACTATGTCTTCTAAAAACTCTAGAGAGCAGCGCTGGGAGATAAAACGCCTTCTGCAAAAATGCACAACATCACGAAGAGCGAACAGTATTAGTTCATGGCCTCCGAGATCCGCGAGGTGTCTTACTACAACAGCAGACCGGCTTTCCCCCCCTCCCACCCCACCCTATGCCTTGACAGTTTAAAGTTGCTGTCCAGACCTCTGTTTTCAAGAACACTTTCCCAACGGATCTGTCACTGCTGAAGACTCTCAAACATCTGCCATGGAACCCTTGAGCACAGCTGAGATTTCTGGGGCTCGGTGTAAGGGGCACACCGTTCCCCTGATGCAAAGGCCAGGCATGACAGACCTCACAATTATCCTGCATGAACCGAACGGCCTAAAAACACATGCAACTGACTTCTGGCGACTTCACTCTTTTAGAGAAAGAACAGTAGCTCGCCTGCCAATATGGAGCCCCTGGCAAGCTTCCAACAGATCCCCTGAACAGATCCATCTAGCGCTAAAACTGGTATACAATTTGATTAATGAGTAAGCATTCTCTTGAGAAGATTCCCTGGGTTCCCCTTCTGCTTGCTGGGGTTGTGGTCAAATAAAAGTGAAAAACTTGCACACTGCTATCCTTGCGCATGAAGGAGAACGAGGGAGGGGAGGACTTCATAGAATGGACCACACCACTTCCAACTGCAGGTAGATGATCCCATTTTGAATGCTTCCCTACCTAACATCAAGAACTCCTTCTGTCTAGAAAGCAAGAACACAAAGCAAAGAGAGGGGATATAACCTTGTCTCATCTCAAACATCAGCTTCTCAGAGAATCAGCCAGACAGTACATCATATGGATAGAAAGTGGCCTTTGTGCTCAAACGGTGGAAAGAGCCATCTTTTCCCATTCGTACAATGCCAACTGCAGGCTAGTGAAGCCTCAATTTGCCTCTAGGCTGTGTAGGGA
>NW_015161037.1:10615-12305 GCF_001447785.1 Gekko japonicus
AAGAAGTAAAGATAAATCTTTCAACCTTCAGTTTCTGTGTTCAAAACCAAGTTTCCGCTCGGTTGTAAGTGTTTCAAATGGAAAGTGCATTTTTTTAAATTAAAAAAGGACTTGTCTCCTTTAAATGCCAATAAAAAACCCCAGAAAGCCTGGTTTCAAGCAGCAAAACTATCAGGACTGAGGGGTTAACCTACTTCCCTTCTTCTCACCCCAGAAGCAAACTGAAGCTGCACAGATCTGCAATTTGCATTTTATAGACTGAAAAGATGTGCAATCTTATGACTTCATCGTTGCATATTTATGGACGGGCATTTAAAAAAAACCCCACAAACCAAGTTGCGGTCTGTTAAAATTCCTGAATGTCACTTGAACATCAAAGGCAATTCTAGCACAGCTATTTCTGCTGAGTACTTAGAACTTATACAAGTGATATTTGCTGCTGAGAACTCTACAGAGGAGAAAACAGTAAAACAACCAGCCATGCTGGAGATGGGTTTCAAGTCCAATTCTGCTTCTGCGTCGAGAATGACAATCTCTGAATTAGCCTATGAAATTATACCAAATTGCTCTCTGGAGCAAGAGTGTCAAAAGAGCAGTTTTCCACAATCAATCATACTGCAGGAGAGCGCTGCTGTGCGCAAGTCATTAAAATCCCATGAATCTGTTCTTGAAAGCCCATTATTTGAAAAGCTGCGATTTTACTACTTTTGATTTTAGTACTTTTTTAGTCTCCTAACAGCCTGCCAAGCATTCCGAGATCGACTACCCCCACTGTGAGTAGTTTTCCTCTTTGGCAGTAAAGGGTAAAGTACACAGCTGTGGAAAGCAAATACTATTTATTAGCCTGGAGATTTTGCAGCAGGTTATTCCTTGGGTGCGAGGCTTGATAGTTCCACTAAACCCGACAACTTCTTGAATCCTATTGCAAAGGAAGGTAGAGCAGATGTTCCTCAAAAGTGAGTGGTGGTGGTGGTGGTGAAGTGCCGTCAAGTCACTTATGGCCATCCCATGGGGTTTTCAAGGCATGAGGTGTTCATAGGTGGTTTGCCATTTTCGCATCATGACCCTGGTATTCCTCGGAGGTCTCCATCCAAATACCAGTCAGGGCCGACCCTGCTTAGCTTCCGAGATCTGATGAGATCGGGCTAGCCTGGGCTATCCAAGTCAGGGCAAAGTTTAAGTAGGCAGTGTAAACAGGTCACAAGAGTAACACCACCCAAGCGGAGGCTGGACGACCATCTTTCGGCTATGCTCCTGCAGAGTGCAGGGAGTTGGACTAGATGACCTGCAGGGTCCCTTCCAACTCTAACATTCTATGATTCTAATATCCCTTTTGAGAATAGAATGTATGGTAAGGTGAGCAGAAAGAAAACTCTTGTTAGATTATCTCTATAACGAGAACAATTCTCCCCCAGTAAAGCAGCGCTTTGGTCAAGGCATCATGGGATCCCAATATCTTGGGGGGGGGGGGATAGCTGCTAAGGGAAACGGAAACGAACAGATGGTAATGACCAAGGCCACAGCCCGAGGAAGGTGGGCTCTGGGAGGCAGTGGATTATAGGCAGTGTTCCCTCTAAACTGAGCTAGCTCACAGTTTTTTAGCCTCCGGCTCACACTTATTCGCCTTAGCTCAGGAAGGAGGGCTCCAGGGCAAATTCATTTATGCAGCAGCCCAATCGCTCGCTCAAAA
>NW_015161037.1:12895-15944 GCF_001447785.1 Gekko japonicus
GCCGGCCTTGCAGCTCCACTGCCGAGCCCCATGAGGGGTCCGGCGGTGGACCTGCAAGGCCGGCGGGAGTGCAAGGAAGCCCTGCGAAGGCCCTCCCTGGCCCCAGGCAGGCAGGGGTGGGGAGAGGCAGGGAGGAAGCAACTTACCCTCCATCTTCTCCTGCCTCCTCCTGGCTAAATGAGGGCCGGAAGCGGGGCGGTCGGAAGCAGAGGGCGGGGCTTCATCATGTGCCCCGCCCCCCGTACCTCACCCGGGGGAACTGCGATCCCCCCCGAAATGAACTCTGGTTATAGGTAGGGTTCCCAGCTCTAGGATGGGAAATATCTTGAGATTTTGGGGGTGGAGCATGAGGAGGGATTTGGGGAGGGGAGGGGAGAGACTTCAGTGGGATACAATGCCATAGACTCCACCTTCTACCACTACATGACCACTACACCGCCAGTTTGGTGTAGTGGTTAAGAGCGTGGACTCTAATCTGGGAGAACCGAGTTTGATTCCCCACGCCTCCACTTGCACTTGGCTGGATGACCTTGGGCAAGCCGTGGTTCTGATAAGGGCTGTTCTTGAAAAAGAGTAGTTTCTGTCAAGAGCTCTCTCAGCCCCACCTCCCTCACAGGGTCTCTGTTGTGGGGAAGGGAAGGGAGTTTGTAAGCCGCTCTGAAACACCTTTGGGCAGTGAAGGGCAGGGTATAAATCCAATCTCTTCTTCTTCTTCCAAAGCAGTCATCTCCTTCAGGTGAACTAATCTGCCACCTGGAGATGAGCTGTAATCCCAGGAGATCTCCAGCCACCACCTGGAGGTTGGCAGCACTAGTTAGAGGGGTTACAGTGCCAGGTTAGTATCTGTGACCCCTGGGTTCAGACCCCCATTCTGCCAAGAGGCTGATGCCAAGTTAGTCACTTGTCTTTCAGCTTAAAAACCTACCTCAGAATTATCCTGAAGATAAAATGGTAGAAAGAACAATGTATGTCTTGCAAGGAACTCCTTGGAGGAGGAGTGGATTTTAAAAAAATTCATAGGTAGGCTCCCCTTCCCTCAGTAATACCCTCCCCACTGCTGCTTTAAACCCTGAAAGAGGGTAAAAGTCATAAATGAACTCTGGGGGCCAATGAAGATGGCGGCAATGTTTCATGTCAAGCTCACCAACTATCAGTTGCCTGACAAAAGTTTCCTCTGAAAGGCGCCAAGAACAAAGGCGTTCTTAACTGTCATTCTCACCAGTCCAAACACGCTCTAACTGATAAATTGATTGGCTAATTATTCAATTAAACCTCTCAGCCCCCAATTCCAATAAAATACACTGTCATTTAAAAAACGAAGGGTAAATGGAATCTAAGCATAAAAGCCACATCAATATTCATACTATAGGCTGCCTCAAGTTCTGCAAGGGGGAAAGGTGACCAGGAATTCTCCCTCCACGCTGTGGAGTCTTGTGAGCAAAAATTCTGCTTTGTGAGCTACTGGCACTAATGCTGTGAGCGAGCGATTTGCTTGCTGCATAAATTAGTTTGCTCTGAAGCCATCCTTCCTGAACTAAGACAAAAATGTGTGAGCTGGAGGTTAAAAATTTGTGAGCTAGCCCACACTAACTCAGCTTAGAGGGAACACTGGTGACCAGCATGTTAAATAAATAAATAACTGAATATAACGCATAACAAGAGTGTACAGAAACGTCTTGGGTTACTGTGGCTGGTCTTGAATTTTTGTGTGTGTGGCTTCTGTTAGGGTTTTTACCTTGGGCAAAGGCAGCTACCCACAATCTCTGCTCACAGGGTTAAAAAAAGAAATATATCTTGTGAAATCCATCCTTGTTATCAGCAAAATAATAATAATCAGTTAATCAGATCATAAGAACATAAGAGCCCTACTGGATCAGACCAGTTGTCCATCTAGTCCAGCATCCTTTCTCACGCAGTGGCTAGACAGTTCCTCTGGATGGCCAACAACAGCGCATAGAAGCCAAGGCCTTCATTTGAACATCAGAAGAGCCCTGCTGGATGAGACCAGTGGTCCATCTAGTCCAGCATCTTATCTTACACAGTGGCCAGACAGTTCCTCTGGATGGACAACAATAGGGCATAGAGGCTGAGGCCTTCCCCTGATGTTGCCTCCTGGCTCTGGGATTCAGAGGCTTAGTACCTCTGAACGTGGAGGTTCCCTTCAGTCACCACGGCTAGTAGCCATTGACAGACTTCTCAAGAGCTTCTTGTACAAGGGAAATGCTACTTACGCCCAAAGGAAGTGTGGGATCCATACATTAGATACAGCTGGTGGTCACTTTGCACTGTAATCTTTTAGCCATGACGTAGCCAGTGGCTCCCTCTGCTCTCATTGGGATGAAGTCTTGAAAATGCAGGATATTTCCTGGGTGACACCTACATTTGAGCATGACTCCCATTCTGGAGTGCACAGAGCTCCATGCTTGCTACTATCTAGACTGCACATATGCAGACACCAATATATGTGGATTGTTGGGAGCAGGGCTATTTTTGGGCAGGAACGCACAGGAACGGAGTTCCGGCTGGCTCCCGAGTCGGCCACGCCCAGCAGGAAATCATTAGCATAATAGGACACACCCACCACAAGAAACTCACTAGGATTGGCTACGTTAGGGGTGTGTGGCCTAACATGCAAAGGAGTTCCTGCTACAAAAAAAGCCCTGGGTTTTGACCACAAACAAGGTCAACAGAATAAGAAGCAAAAGGTGGGCGTGGCTGGATGACCACACTTCTGGTAACATGGGTGTGTGGCGGAGTATGCTAGTGAGTCCCTGCTGTTGGGTGTGGCCTATTATGCTAATGAGTTCCTGCTGGGCTTTTTCTACAAAAAAAGCCCTGGTTGGGAGACAGATCCACACAAGACCCACGTATTTTCTCCCTTCCCTCCCCATGCACAATGATTAAAATCTATATGCACCTTAAAGTCTCGCAAGCATTACTTTGGTGGTGCAAAGTGCCATCAAGTGACAGCTGACTTATGGCGACCCTGTAGGGCAGGGATGTCAAACATGCGGTCCAGGGGCCCACAGTGGAACTGTCTGTCTTCTGC
>NW_015161038.1:0-9533 GCF_001447785.1 Gekko japonicus
AGAATGGGAGAGGGTCAGGACGCAGATGCAAAGGACTGAAAATAAACAGAATCAAAATAAAATAGAATGGGTCTGCGACACTGAGGATCAATGCTCCTTCTAAGCGGTGGAGTCCTGTGAGCAAAAATTCTACCTTGTGAGCTACTGGCGTTAAAGCTGCAAGTGAGCAATTTGGCGACTGCATAAATCAGTTTGCTCTGGAGCCCTCCTCCTTGAGCGAAGACAAAAACGTGTGAGCCGGAGGCTAGAAAACTGTGAGCTAATTCACACTAACTCAGCTTAGAGGGAACACGGCTGAGGATTGTTGGAGCAGGTGACATGAGCGCACTGCCGCTTAAGTGATGCAGCAAGAGCACGTGCAGTCTCATGAACACGTGAATTAATTGTTGTATTGGGATTTTTATGAAGCCTGAAATGGCACAGGTGGAGGCAGGCGGAGTGGTGTGAATGGCGGTGTCATAGGCACTGTCCACCAGATAGCTGCAATGATGATGAGCATTTCACATGGCATCTTCAAATGCTCTCAGCGGTGGCAGTGAATAGGAGGGGGGGTTGCTTTTTGCCAGCAACCAAGTACGTATTTTGCCAGCAACCAAGTATTAAGGTGCTGGTGCTGGAGAAGACTCTTGAGAGTCCCTTGGACTGCAAGGAGATCAAATCAGTCAATCCTAAAAGAAATCAACCCTGACTGTTCCCTGGAAGGCCAGATAATGAAACTGAAGCTCAAATACTTTGGCCACCCAATGAGAAGGGAGCCCTCCCTGGAGAAGACCCTGATGCTGGGAAAGATTGAAGGTCAAAGAAGACGGGGACGGCAAAGGATGAGATGGTTAGACAATGTCATCGATGCAACGAACATGAAATTGAGCCAACTTCAGAGGATGGCGGAAGACCGGAAGGCCTGGCGTGATCTGGTCCATGGGGTTGCGAAGAGTCGGACTTGCCTGTGTGACTGAACAACAACAAGTATTTTGCAGGGCAGCTGCAAAAACACAGCAGCAGCAGCAGAAGAAGAAGAACCTAACCCTGCCCTTCACTTGGAGTCTCAGAGCAGCTTACAACCTCCTTTCCCTCCCCCTCCCCACAACAAACACCCTGTGAGGTAGGTGGAGCTGAGAGAGCTCTTTCTAGGACTGCTCTTGAGAGAACAGCTCTGAGAGAACTGTGACTGACCTAAGGTGACTCCAACAGCTGCATTTGGAGGAGTGGGGAATCGAACCTTAACCACTACACTAAACTGGCTCTCTCAATCAAGTGTTTCCTTGATGAATGGGAGCTGTGCAAATGGACTTGTCATGTTCTTATGTGCCTCCCCCTTGTCTCCACGTGGCTTGTGCATTATGAGTATTCCTTGTAGATAGTGATTTTATCTAGCAATCATCCTCCACCGGATGATGTGGAAGAACCTGAAAAAATTGATATGTGTTGCAAAGGGCCAGAATGGAAAGGAATCTGTTCGACTGGGGTCCCGGTCACATGGGCTGTAAATTGCAGGGGGAAGCGTGGAAGTTTGGCCCGGAGCAAAATAAGGCGCGGCCACCCAATCACAGGTCCCGTCGAGGTCCCGTGGGTAGGGGCAAGGTGGCAATCACACGAAGATCCTGCAGCGCGGCAAAGAAGTGCTGCGGTGCGATCTCACTAACAGCGTGCACGATTCTGCGGAGCAACGGAACTTTCACTTTCCTCTTCGTGCGCATGCGCCGTTGGGTGCTTGTGCGCATCCTGTGGAAACTTGGGGGGGGGAAAACTGTTTGCGACGGGACATGGGCGGGTGCCAGATGCCACGACCTACCACCGGAAACGCGATCAGGCGCCCGCCCTTGCCCCGCGGTTTCCAGAAACTAGTACCTTGGAGGTACTAGTATTTAACTTCTCATCTTCGGCGGGAAGCCTCGGGTTCGCCATGGGAGCTCTACGCTTCCCAGATGTTGCGGTGTGATCGTGCCCGGAAAATCCGCCTATCATCCGTCTCAGTAGCGTGGCTAATGCTCCGTGTGACCCCAGCCTGGGTAAGGTTTAGTCTCTGTTGTCTCTGAGAGCAGGGCATCAATCAGACCCTGCAAAATCCAATTTGGAGCTGGGCCATTAGATTTGGAGATGATTCTCCCCTCGCCAAAATTAAAGTGTCCACCCCCATAGCAGGCCAGCACTTTCTGCCACCAGATTGGTGAATCAACAGCTGAGCAAGAAGAGATACAAGCCCCCCCCCCCAAAAAAAAAAAAACTTTAGCTGGGAGGGAACACAAGAAAGCCTGCCGTTTTGGAAAAGGGAAATGAAGTACTTTTCTCTTTCACACCAAATGAGCAGGATTGACAGCTACCAGTTGGTGCCATTTCATCCCCCTCACACCCAGGCTGGTTCATACATAACATGAATATATGTGCTTTGCTTGCTCAGCGCGATGACTCACAGCTGAATGTGTCAGCTGGCATTGGGTTAGTTCTCCCTGAGATGGTAAGCCTGCCTGGACTGTACCACTTCAGATTGCAGGGGGGCTTCACTGGATTGAGTGCTTCTTGATATTTTTTTTTTTTTAAAAATAAATCTTGCACATGGAAAACTAAATGTCAGGAAGAAGGCTGACATTATGGTTGTTGCTTTTATTATTTGCAGGATTTGTGGGTATGTATGTGAAGCAGTTTTCCATTATGCATGCTGATGTGGCATAATTTAGGGAAGTATGACCTGGGAGATATTTAATTAGGACATGATCTGTAATTCAGAGTGAATCTTTTTCTGCAGCATGATTTTTGTGCTCCTCCATCCCAGCTGCTCTTTGCCTTTCCAGAGAAAAAAGAAATATACTACTATCCTATGATTTCCCCCCAAAGCTGAATAGCAGTTGGATGGCAGTGAATTTCATTGCAAAAACATTATGGGGAGGTGGGGGATCTCCTTCCTTCAGCACCACTCCTGGCAGGTGGAGAAACAGTCATTTTGAATGCTCCGTGGCATAAGAAACTTGGTGCCTGAAGAAATGAACCAGGGCCGCGGTCACATGGCAAAGTTGCCGCGGGAGAGGCACGGATGGTGGGCGGATTATCCAGGCGCGATCACACCCCAACATCTGGGAAGTGGAGCGCACCCGTGGCTTACTGCCGAAAATGCGTGTTAAAAAAGTAGTATCTCCAAAGTACTAGTAAACGTTTGCCACGGGCTGCCTCCAGACTCCCGTGGTGTGATTGTGCAGGCGCGCGGCATTCCCCTCCAGTCCACTGTTTACCCGCCGGCGCCGAGGGAAGGACCCGTGGTGTGCCACTGGCGCGTCTGATCGTGTAATCGCGGATCAAACTACTTGTCCACTTGTTTTTCTAGCACCACTGCAGCAGGCTAGGAAAGCATTTTGGATGCCTAAAGAACTAACCATCCCTACCTGATCCTTCCTGCATGACAACTTGTTCTTCGCAGCAACTTGTGCTGTTTTGGTCTTCCTTCAAGGAGGTCGGATTGCTTACAGTCCTTGCTAGGGCTTTTTAAAGGAGCTTTACTTTTGTGGAATGGAGTGAACTGCCAGTGAGCTAGAGGCTGCACCCTCTTTTCTGTCTGTTAAGAGAGCCTGTCAGGCAGTGTGGTTTTGGAGGACTTTCTGTGGATTCTTGGATTTGTCGTAGGCCAGAGGTCACCAGTTTTCATTTGTCCTAGAAACAGAAGGTAAGCTAAGAGGCATACCAGAAATGAAGCTACCAGCTAAATAGCACAGAGAAAAACCCTATTGAAATAAATGCTTTTAAAAAGCCTAGAGGAGATCTTTTTCTGGATCTTCTGGGGGATGCACAAGCTACTTAGCAGCTGCTGGTAGCTGGCCCCGGTCACACAGGCTGGAAAATGTGGGGGGGAAGCATGGCTGTTAGCCTTGGAGCAAAGTGACGCGCGGCAGCCCAATCACACGTCCCGTCAAGGTCCCGTGGTTAGGCCGTTAGGTGCCGATCACACGGCTGTCCTGCAGCACGGCAAAGAAGCGGCGGGGCGCGATCACACCAGCAATCGCTAGGCGCCGCTTCCGTGGCAATCGGGAATATATTTTTTTCACCAGAAGGTGAGCATGCGCATGATCGTTTGTGCGCATCCTGTGCAGACTTGGGGGGGGGAACCTGTTTGCGACGGGACATGGGCGGGACGCGATCAGATGCCTGCCCTTGCCCTGTGTTTTCTGGAAACTAGTACCTCGTAGGTACTAGTTTTTTAATCCGCATCTTCAGCGGGAAGCCACAGGTTAGCCACGGAAGCACTACGCTTCCCAGATGTTGTGGTGTGATCGCGCCCGGAAAATCCGCCTATCATCAGTCCCTTTAGCGTGGCAAATGCTCCATGTGAGCGGGGCCTCTCTATGGCATTATACCTTGCTAAGGTCCCTCCCCTCTCTAAACCCCGTACTCACCATATGCCACCCCAAAAATCAGGTGTTTCCCAAACCAGAGTTAGCAAACTTACCTTTGAACATCTCTCTTTTTAAAGGAGAAATTCCAGGAGGCTAGCAGAGCAAGTCTGCGGCAGCCAAGATAACCCAGGAGGCTTGGAGTATCTTCTAACTGTCCTATTTTGGATGGGATAGAGGGCTCTGGTAGGGATGCCAGCCTCCAGGCGAGACCTGAGGATCCCCTGGAATTACAGCCCACCTCCAGGCTGCAGGGATTAGTTCCCCTCGAGAAAACGATGCTTTGGAGGGTGGACTCTGTGGCATTATATTCCAGTGAGGTCCCTGTCTCTCCCCAGTCTCTATCCCCAAATCTCCAGGAGTTTCCCAACATGGATCTGGCATAGGGTTGCCAGCTCCGGTTTACCTGGAGGCTTTGAGGGTGGAACCCGAGGAGGGTGGGTTTGGGGTACACTGCCACAGAGTTCTCCTTTCAAAGTGGCCGTTTTCTCCAGGTGAACTGATCTCTGTTACCTGGAGATCAGTTGTAATAGCAGGAGATCTCCAGCTATCACCTAGATGTTAGTGGTAGGAAGATATGGGAAAATATGGGAAAATATGACACTGTGTATAATAGATATATGCTTAAGGTAGATCTATTTTGTGCTTTTTATTTTTCTGTTCTTAATTTCTCTATGAGGTTTCCCTTGCTTGAAAGGGATCCGACGCTAGGGATGCAGTGCTCATCTCCGTTTCCAAGCTGAAGAGCCAGCACTGTCCGAAGACATTTCCGTGGTCATTCTTTACCTGAATCATCATAGAATTTATATAAAATTTCTTTACAATGTTTATATGTGAACCTTGAGGGTTTACACTGTGGCCTTTTGATCTTTCAAATAAACAAACAAACAAATACATTAGTTGTTGTAGATTTTCCGGGCTGTATGGCCGTGGTCTTGGCATTGGCAGGAAAGAAGAGAGTTTAAAAATAAATAGGGCATGGGTTCCTATCCTGAAAAATACAAAAGGCTCTACATCTTACAACAGCACTACAGATCATGTGGCCGGCATGACTAGACACTGAGGTGCACGGAACGCTGTTACCTTCCCACCAAAGTGATACCTATTTATCTACTTGCAATTTCTTGTTTTCGAACTGCTAGGTTGGCAGGAGCTGGGACCAGAGACGGGAACTCACTCTGTCATGTATTACCAAACATAGGTTTACCAAAATAATACATCAAAGTGCAGTGTAATGATTCCATGTTTTGGTGTGTGTGTTCCTATAAATGTTTAGTTTGACTGCAGGACTGTAAGGAGAGTGATAGAAGGAGACAAGTGTATTTTGACTGGCTGATGACTGAGAGTGTGGGAGATGTTCTGAGAGGATTCTGTGTGTGAAGTTTGAAGAGAGAACATAGTCTATGGGACTATGGGATTTTGAGTGATTCTGTGTGAATAAGACCAACAGTTTAGTCTGTGTGACTAAGAGAGTTGTTTCTATTCAGTGTGAATAAAACAGAGACTAGTGTTGCTATATATATGAGAGAGTATGGAGAGTAGAGTTTGGAGTTTGAGAGACTGTTTGTGGCACCAAGCTTTGCCAGTTATATTTACAAGTTCCTTTTTCAGCAACTGTTCAAAATAACCAGAAACCTATTTTGTTCTCTATTAAATAAATCATTTTTGTTTAAACTTATCCCAGAAATCAGTACAGTACTTTCTCAGGGCCACATAGTCCTCTGAAGTGCCCAGACCCTAGGTCATTCTACCAAAAGAGAGAAATTTGGCATTTTTAATTCCTGGTGGCAGCAGAAAACTACCAAGTTTGTGTACTCAGAGAGTGTTTAAAGGTAAAACCGTTTCCCCTATAAGCAAGGACATCACATGCAGTTTTACACTATGTTCAAACATTCAAGCAGCACCTTGTCAGTTTCACAATCACTAGTCCCAGGGGACTCTAGTAATTTACCCTTATGGGTTAAGGTCTTTTTTCAAGGACAGTGACAAGGGTGTAGACTTTCCAATTTCCCGGGGGGGGGCTGGGGCTGGGCCAGAGGCATTGCTTTGCTAGGAGCAAGGGTGGGTCCCCTGAAAATTTCGGCGGGGGCTGAAGCCCCGCCGCCCCCACGAAGATTACGCCTATGGACAGTGATATACATTCACAACATAAGGTGCAATAAATTCTTTGTGAGTATAAAGCTCTTAAAATAGCAGCATTTTCCTAGGGTCCTGGAACCCTTGAGGCAAACATGGTAACTGAACTAGGAGAACGTATTTCTCAAATTCTATCAGGCAGCTGCTGTTTGAATATTTGAACATAGTGTAAACCCTGCACTTTGATTTATTATGTATAATAATACTTGACATCAATATGTATATAATAGTATAGAGAAATTAAGAAAAAAGGCACAAGGTACATCTACCTTAAGCATACATCTATTATAAAAGGTAAAGGTAAAGGTTTCCCTTGCTCGAAAGCCAGTCGAATCCGACTCTAGGGTTGCGGTGCTCATCTCCATTTCAAAGCTGAAGCGCCAGCGCTGTCCGAAGACGTTTCCGTGGTCATGTGGCCGGCATGACTAAACACCAAGGCGCATGGAACGCTGTTACCTTCCCACCGAAGTGGTCCCTATTTATCTACTTGCAATTTCTTGCTTTCGAACTGGTAGTTTGGCAGGAGCTGGAACTAGAGATGGGAGCTCACTCCGTCATGCGGCAACCTGGGTCTCGAACAGCTGAACTACTGACCTTCCACAGCCTGCAGTTCAGCGTCTTAACCACTTGAGCCACCGCAGCTCCTTATTATGTATAATACTTGACACCAATATGTATATAATAGTATAGAGAAATTAAGAAAAAAGGTACAAGGTAGATCTACCTTAAGCATACATCTATCATACACAGTGTCATATATTTTTCCATATCCGCCTGGAGGCTGGTAACTCTGGACTCTGACCTACATACATGGATCCATTTTCAAGGTGTCACAAGCTGTCTGGTTGTGTTTTTATCCTACAATAATTTTTGCAGCCTTTAAGGTGCCACAAATCTCTTTGGTTATGTAGACAGAAACCCTAAACCAGAAGAAGTAAGCCTCGTTTTATTCTATGGGGCTTACTCCCAATAAAGTGTTTGTCAGATGGTGGTCTTTAAAGTTCCCAAAGGTGCTTGGCTGTTTTTTAGGCCATAACAGGTGTGTCAGTCTTTAAAATGCCCCAGATCTTTAAAGGGCTCCATGTTGCATGTTTGTGTTCTTAACAGGAAAAAACCATGGCAGGCTTTTCAGGGGGGCTCAAGGAGTCTCTTGGGTCTTTAAAGTGCCCCAAGCTTTTAAATACAGGAATCAGTGATTGGCCACTGCACAATTTGGCGCGTGATGACTATCGCTGACGGTGGAATTTTATCTGTGGGGAAAGCCACGGCAGGTTTATTCCCATCTACTTCGCTGAGGTGAATTTTTTAAGTTTCACAGCGGCCCGCCATTGGCTGAGGCGGCTGGTGCGTCTATTGGAGGCGGGGGTTGCGCCTGCGCACGTCACCGGAGCTCCGCGCGAGGCACCCCGTTTCTTCCCGAACTTCCAACCGCCTCGTAATTCGAATCTGCATCTCGGGACGGCCCAATGATGCCTCTCGGGCCGCTCCGGCCAACCCCGCTCTTTGGCCGCGCCCATCAGCCAATCGCGAGTCTGGCTGGGTTTGAAAATGTAGGCGCGGAGTTGCCAGGCGGGATGTCTTTGGTGGGTGGGCGGTGTTTCGTAGGGCAGGGCGGGGCGCTGGAAGGCCGAGCTCGTTCCCGTCAATGGTTCTTGGCTCGAGAGTCGGAGGGGGCGGGGTTTGAACGCTTAGGCTCCTCCCACGGGCCGGGTTGGCGCTTACTATGAAGTGGCTGCTTGGCGCCGGAGGAGCCGTTCTAGTGCAGCTTCGAGCATCCCGGAGCTTCGGATTCCGCCGGCCGACCAGCAGGGATGAAAGCGGGCGGTGAGTGCCCATTCCCGTGGCGTCCGGCCTGGATCCCATTCCCCCTTTGTTAAAAAATGGTTGTCAGGATAGGCGTGTGGTTCTTTCAGACGATCCCAATGAGTAAGCCTGAGAACAGCCGTAGAGGAAACGGGGGTCCCATTCAAGGTTCCCTCTAAGCCGTGGGGTCTTGTGAGCAAAAATTGTGCTTTGTGCGTTACTGGCATTAAAGCTGTGAGCAAACGATTTGGCAACTGCAGACGTTAGTTGGCCCTTCCCGAGCTAAGACAAAAAATGTGTGAGCTGGAGGCTAAAAAACTGTGAGCTGGCTCACACTGACTCGGCTTAGAGGGAACACTGGACTCCCATTTCATTCTGCCTCTGCCCGAGTCTGGATCTTGCCCTTGGGTGAGCGGAGCTAACTCGGCTCAAAGTTTAGGGCACTCCAGAAGGAATTGAGGGAGTGGGGGGGGTCTCTCCAGCAGTTCAGCCCTGTGCGGAGTTACTCCAGTGTAAAGCTGCAGTACTTGGCTGGAAGTAAGTGAGACTCACTTCTGAGTCGGGAGGCTTAGGATTTTCCATGCGAGTCGGCGGGCTTCTTCTGAAACTCGGAGTAAAAGCGTCAAGGGTTCCACTGCCTGTGTCGAGTGTTTTGCTTTTTTTCCTATCTGCTACAATATATTTATCCGGGCGGTCGCCTTGGAAAATGGCAAGGAAAGGCACCGAGCCGTGCAGCGGAGCGTTTCCTCGGAAGTAAGTCCCGCTCTGGTTCTTCTTTGACTCGGCGGGGCTTGCGAGTCAGGGTCACTGTTTGGAGCTGGGTTTGCAGGCGGGTGCCACTGACCCGTTCACTCGTTCCTCCGCGGCGGAGTCGTCGGAAGGCCGCGACACGTGAATAAGTGCAGAACAGGGCCGGATTTAAACTTGCTGAGGCCCTAAGCTATACAAAACCCAGAGGCCCCCTACTGTTTTAAATTGCATCAGCTGGTCTCAGAAAAATTTAAAAATATATATGCCTTTTTAATATTTGAAATCATTTATTATATTGTGTTTCTTATTTGAGGCCCCAGCAGATTGCGAGGCCCTAAACTGTAGCTTATTTAGCTTATGCGTAAATCCGGCACTGGTGCAGAACTGTCTTCTGCAAAGGTAGATTCAGGTGGGTTGCTCTGAACGAAGCTGGATTCTTTAAGACCCACAAAGTTTAATTCTGCATGC
>NW_015161038.1:11729-15766 GCF_001447785.1 Gekko japonicus
CCCCTACTGAATAGCCTATTCATTTTTTTAGTTTAAGTAATCTGTGAGATGATGTTTTGGGGGATGTTAGACTTGCCTGCATAGCTATGTTTGTTGTGGCCTTGGAAGGGTGGAGACCCCTACTGAATAGCCTATTCATTTTTTTAGTTTAAGTAATCTGTGAGATGATGTTTTGGGGGATGTTAGACTTGCCTGCATAGCTATGTTTGTTGTGGCCTTGGAAGGGTGGAGAAACCCAGTTGATAAAGCTTCCTTGTCTGATCACCTGGATGTTGTTTTTTTTGCTCACTGTGTGCGTGCTGCTGTCCACAGACTACAGTGGCAATCCTGTGCACATTTACTTGGGAATGCATCCTCTTACTGGGACTTGCTTCTGAATTAAATGTGCCTAGGAGTGCACTGCTGGTTAACGTTCCCACTGACACATGGACTGTCTGATGCTCATCACCAGGGTTCCCTCTAAGCTGAGTTAGCGTGAGCTAGCTCACAGTTTTTTAGCCTCTGGCTCACACATTTTTGTCTTAGGATGGCTCCAGAGCAAACTAATTTATGCAGCAGCCAAATCACTTGCCCACTACTTTAATGCCAGTAGCTCACATAGTAGAATTTTTGCTCACAAGACTCCACAGCTTAGAGGGAACATTGCTCATCACCACTCTGAAACAAGAGGCCGGGTCCAGCCATTCTCCAAAATGAGTTGTTTTGTGTTTTGTGGCATGACCACCTTACCAGGAAGTGACAACGTGTGGCACAGGAAGGTCCCCTTTGTACCTGTGATGTGCAGCAGATAATACCCTTGCTCAAATGGCTGCAGTGATGCTGGTTGTCCCTGTCAGTTTCAGTGTTCTGGCTCTGTGGTGTGGTTCAGTATTCATTCCAACATGTTTTGACCTGGACGGCCCAGGCTAGCCCTGGCTAACTACACACACTGCCATACGATAATTATTCTTAATTATTTGTTAAAACATGATTGGTTTGATCGCCGAGGGAGCAAATGAACGAGAGGTAGGAACATGGCCTGCTTAACGGACTGACGTGTGATAACTGCTTGTCTTTTGGAACGGCTGCTTCAGGTTCTTGTGCTTGCTGAAATCTCTGGGCTTCTGTTTTAGTGACCCATTGTAGGTGTTCCGGATGCTTCTCTGTCCCTTCGAAGCGAAGGATGCGGAAGAGACCGAGAGTTCTGACGCTGCTGAGCCTTCCTGAAGATGTTCTCTTTCATGTCCTGAAGGGGCTACCTGCTGAAGACATCCTTTCCCTGCGTGCCGTAAGTCCGTTCTTTAATACTACAGCTGATGGGCTCAATTGGGTGCGGTGCAGTGGTTAGAGACTCAGACCAGAACTGAGCAGATCTGAGTTAAAATCCTCACTCAACCGGGGACCTGGAGCGGCCTTGGTTCACGGGCACTCTTAGCCTAAATGAGCTCACGGGATTGTTGAAAGGAGGGAGTGGGGGAGGAACACGAATGCTGCCTTGAAGTCCCCAGAGGAAGAAGAGAATACAAACAGAATTCACTGAGGATTGTTGCCCTGACCTCGTCAGATCTTGGAAGCTAAGCAGGGCCGGCCCTGGTAAGTATTTGGATGGGAGACCTCTAAAGAATAGCAGGGCCGGGAAGCAGAGGCAGGCTATCAGCCACTTCTCTGGAAGTCCCCCATGCCCCAGTAGAAGTCACCAGAGGTTGCCATGACTTCCAGGCACTGGTGCATGCACACACACACACAAAAATTTTTTTTTAAAAAAAGATTCACTGCAGATTGTCTTGCCCTATCGCAGATGTAATTGGGTACCAATTTGGATTGGAGATTTTCATCTCCTCTGGGTGGCTCTGAAGGAAAGTAGACCTTGCTAATAATGAGCCCTTCCACTGTGTATTCTGGGAGGGCCATATACCCAACTCAGTGCTCCCTCTAAGCTGTGGAGTCCTGTGAGCAAAAATTCTACTTTGTAAGCTCCTGGCATTAAAGTTGTGAGCGAGCAATTTGGCTGCTGCACAAATTAGTTTGCTTTGGAGCCATCTTTCTTGAGCTAAGGCAAGAATGAAGTGAGCTGGAGGCCAAAAAAACTGTGAGCCAGCTCACACTAACTCAGCTTAGAGGGAACCCTGACCCAACTCTTTGTATTAACTGGCCTTGAGGAGGCTTGTTACAAGTCTATTGGGGACAGTATTAACAACACTCTTCTCTCTCTCTCTCTCCACCCCCTTAGGTCCACTCTCATCTTAAGTACCTTGTAGATAACCATGCTAGTGTTTGGACATGTGCAAGTTTTCAAGAAGCGTGGCCTTCACCGAGCAATTTAAAAATGTTTGAAAGGTAAACTTGCCGGAACCCTAGAAATTCCATGGCTAAGTTATTCAAAGGCCCATTGGGGAGGGCGGGGGTATAAATGCGAAAAATAAATAAATAAATATAAAGGCAACCAGGTTACACACCTGGTTATATTGTGGTGGGTGGTGATTCTCCTGTGTGTCATATGAGAGCCCTCTCCAGTTTGCTTGCACTTTAAACAAGAGTTCTGTTCAACTGGACGAGAATCGTGAGTCTTCAGGAAATGAAAATATTACATCTGTTACCGTAGCTTCTGCTTCAGGATGATGTAATAACATTCAACAGAGGTTCAGTGGCACCTTGAGAGACTCGCAAAATTGATTCAGGCATCAGCTGCCATGAGTTGGAGCTCACTTCCTTGGATGCATTAGACTGTCCATTAGGCAGATAGGTTTATACTAAAAGTGCTATCAGCCAGTGGATGTCCATTTTGTCAGCTCTGAGATATGAAGGCTTTTGCTGGGGTAACTTTTGTTAGGTGCCAGGAGCCTGCTGTTTGATGTTAACGTGGTTGTCCCTATGAAATTAATGATAGAACATTTAATGATCCTTTTATGATTTGTTTTACCCATCAGTTAGCTGGCAGAGCTGCCAGGTTTTCTGAGTTGTTTGGTAGACAAGCCACTTCTTCTCTGTAGGTCTTGAGAACCTGGAAGCTCATGTGCGTGGAAATGAATTCCCCTATGAAGGGGAAAGGCGGTAGTCCCACTAAATTCCTTTTCTTCCCTCTGCCCCTTCTGGGTGATGTGCAGACTCACATCACTGTCTCCAGTTATATCTTATTGCATTGGGCCGCTGTGGCTTTTTCTAGAATGCATTCCACGTACTGAGTGCCAAAGTACCATCCAGTTGCAAGTGGCTTAGATCTGCTTGCAAAAATCGTTAGGATTTACAAAATTCAAAGTCCAGTAGCACCTTAAAGATGAAAAGATACGAAGGGAGCTTTGACAGGTAAAGGGAGTCTGACGAAGGGACCCGTGACTCTTGAACACTTATGTTTTTGGCCTTTAAGGTGCTGCTGGGCTCAAATGTTGCTCTTCTACTGCAGACCAACATAGCAACCCACCTGAAACTAGGATTGACACAGTTTTGGCTTTAAACGAACAAACAAAAACAACCACCCTCCATATTCTTACACAGGGCTGCAGAGAAGGGCAACTTTGAAGCTGCTGTGAAACTGGGAATAGCTTACCTCTACAACGAAGGCTGTAAGTATGGGTGCAAACTCGGAACTATTTGATGGAGGGGGTTGTAACATTTGCAGGCCCACCTTGCTGCCTAATTAGGGACAGCAAGGCAGCTGCACATTTGACTTTAAAATCCACTTTAAGAACAAGCACATATATATAAAAATATGTGACACTAACATTGCCCAGAGTGGGCTCTTAAAAGAGTCACTGGGGATTCTTCCCGTGCTGTGCTGGAGTTCACCTGTCAGCGGAGGGTTAGCCTTTCTCATTGTGCCCCTCCTGCCTTCTGCTTCTGTTCATGCCAGTGCAGTGGACCGTTGACATGGTCTGTTCCTCCTTCCTCCCCGTGCACACATTCAGGGTTTGTCATGGTCTGCGTGGGACGGAGTCAGGGGTCATTTCGTAGAAAAAGAGCTAGGGGAACTCATTAGCATAACTCATTAGCATATGCCACACCCCCTGACATCAGGGGCCCGGCGGTGGACCTGCAAGGCCGGCGAGAGTGCAACGAAGCCC
>NW_015161038.1:15815-16163 GCF_001447785.1 Gekko japonicus
AGGAAGCAACTTACCCTTCCTCTTCTCCTGCCTCCTCCTGGCTGAATGAGGGCTGGAAGCGGGGCGGCTGGAAGCAGGGGGCGGGGCTTCATCATGTGCCCTGCCCCCCTGCACCTCACCCGGGGGAACTGCGATCCCCCGCATTCCCACCCGAAATGACCTCTGGACGGAGTACATAATTTCTGTGTCTTGCATACGACTGTCTCTAGGGACAAAGAAGTTGGACTACCATTTGGTACAGTCGGATGTACTGCACCGCAGTGCCAACGTGCTCAAGTAGTCCTGATAGCACGTGAACATGCTTTTCTCTCTTGTGTTGCCCCTTCAGTGTCCATCTCCGACGAGGGC
>NW_015161039.1:0-3510 GCF_001447785.1 Gekko japonicus
AGAGCACAGCCAAGCATATTTCTCTCTGTCTGCTGCAATCAAGCTCAAGAGAAACCAAATTAGCCAGACTTAAGCTAAAATAACATTGTTTGCATGAGGTCTGAAGAGCTGAAATCTGTATCCAAAGTTCGGCATTGGCTCAATTCAGACATCACACAAAACTGCAGGACAGGAAACTCAACTGTAGTTTTGCAAGACATCTCAATTGACCAGCCGTAGCAATGACCCTTGCTCTGATCTTAAGAGGCTTCTTCACTATGGAGATGGGAGAGGAGAGGACATAAACAGCAACAGAAACCAGCTCTGAAAGCATGTTTGTATGAAGGGAAGCTCAATGCCTGTCTGGATTCCAAACAATGAGTTGAATTGATGTCGAAATGGAGTCTTGTCAGAAGGAACATGGGCACAGATACAGTAAACAGCACAGGGTTTTGGAAAATGTGGCATGTCTCAGCAGCAGCAGAATGGCTCCCAGTCCTGACTGTAGCAGAGTAAAGATTGTCCTTGTGGTATAGTTACTGTAAGCATTGCAACAGAATAGTCTGCTTCCCACTTGACATTTATGTGAGTTGGTTTAGTCTCGTGGGGTGTAGTCCCCTGCTTAGTTCTGTTTGTTGTCTAGAAGTATAGACTGTATGTGCTTCCTAGTTCTAAAACCAGTTGCTCTCATCTCTGTATCTCCACGTTACTAAATGGATGCTGTTTTGAGCACACCTGTGTCCACTGGATGAGCCCAAGAGCTGGAACCTGAATGGGTTCCCTAATCCTGACCTATGTAAACGAGAACATTATACCCATCTTCCTTTCTTCTCCCATGCTGTTCTGTTGCCTACTCTACAGCTTACTAGCCCTCAGGATAGTGGTATGTGGATCAAGGTCCACTTATGAACTGTAGTTTCCATTAGGTTGGCTGGATCTCCAGCTTCTTGACTTGTTGCACATGTGTTAGGAGGTTGCTCCCCATTGCCACAGAACTTGAACTTGATGCATCTTTATATATTTACTTGAAATATTTGCAAGTCTGCCTTTCTCACCGCAAGCTGGGACCTATTTTATTTATTTCTTTATTTATTATTATATTTCTACCCCGCCCTCCCCGCGAACGGGCTCAGGGCGGCTTACAAAAAGGGCACCATGTGCCAATATAAAACAGTAAAACACATAAAACAACCATTATCAGAATAAAGTGCTCAGCGGTATTATTGACCTAAAGTAGGTAACAAATAAAACAATCAATCCAAAACAGAACAAGACACATTTTTTGGTGATCGATTCCCAGTAGTCCATTAATTTCTGAAATTTGTAACACTGATAGCTTTATTTTTTGGTATGCTTCACCCCGCTAGATGGTGCTCAGAGAGCTTTACGTGGTAACAGTTTTCATGCATATTATTGCAATCAAGAATAGGCAAGTTCAGTAATCTTGTTTCTGAAATACAAATCAGAAGTCACCTGTCTATCACTACTGTCAATCGTTCTGAGATAGCTTGTGTTGCTCAGAAAGAGGGATGGTTCAAAGGTACTTTTGTTTTCTGATATTTTTTCGGAAACTGATAGAAACTTCTGACTGACACATTTTTGAAGCCTCATGATATCATAGACTAGGTTGGATCCAGTGCTACATTTGCACAGGCACAAGGACCTCTGGCAATGGAGAGCAGCTTTCTTGACCCCCCCCCCAGTGCTGTGAATTGCCCCCTGAAAGCCTGTAGATGGGTGTCCCCTCTTCCCCAAGAATAGAATTCTGGGTGCATTTTGGGGGGTGCTGCAGGCACCAAGAAAGTGCTGCTTCATGCCCTGCAGTTATGGGAGCACTGCCCTGGATGTAACTCATAGATTTTAGAATTTTCAAAGAAACATGTTGCTTCCTATAAATACAAAAGTTTATCCTCAATATTTTATTGGAAAAGATCTTAAACTTTGAAAGCAATTTTGATTGTTCGAGAGCTATCTACTTCAGTGAGAATCTGACATCTGATGTGGTTCATGAAATCTTGAGGTCTGGTCTACACACACAGCAGCTGTAGCATTCAAGAGCACTCACCTGCACCAGGAGTCTATTCAGTAGACTGTAGCTCTTTAAACTATGTCACCCCAATAGGCTAAGAGGCTACAGTCCTCTCAACAGAATTCTGATTTAGGCAAGTGCCTTAGAATGCTACCACCCCATCAAAGCTGGAAGAAGAAGAAGAAGAGATTGGATTTATACCCCGCCCTTCACTTGGAGTCTCAGAGCAGCTTACAAACTCCTTTCCCTTCCCCTCCTCGCAACAAACACCCTGTGAGGTAGGTAGGGCTGAGAGAGCTCTTTCAAGAACTGCTCTTTTAAGAACAGCTCTGACAGAACTATGGCTTGCCCAAGGTCATCCAGCAGCTGCAAGTGGAGGAGTGGGGAATCAAACCTGGTTCTCCCAGATTAGTGTCTGTGCACTTGACCACTATGCCAACCCAACTCTCAAACTGGCTCTCAAGGAAGGGAAACACTTAAAACAACAACAACAACAACAAAAATAGCTCTAGCACATCAGGGTGATTTTAGCTCAATTTTTCTTCTATTTTATTTAGTTGTATTAGTTGATGGTTTTCTGCATTAGTTATTGACTCAGAAGGAGGGTATTTTTAACAAAGGGAAGATTGGAAACAGTGTGATTTACCATCTGAAGTGGTCTAGTCTTATGTTGGTAACTGAGAAATATTACTGAGAATCAGGGGTCTTGTTGTAGAAAAAGAGCTGCCGGAGCTCATTAGCATAACTCATTAGCATAACTTATTTGCATATGCCACGCCCCCTGACATCACCGGAAGTGACAGAAGGCCACACCCCCTGACATCACCGGAAGTGTGTCAGAAGGCCCGGCTACTTACCCTCCTGCTTCATCCTCATTCCCAAACGGAATGAGGATCGAAGCAGAGGGCGGGGTAAAGAAGGGGCGGGGCTTCACCACGTGACCGCCCCACCCCCTAGAGGTTCTCTTCCGGAGCTCCATACCTGAGAGCTCCCCCCCGACTAGAGCCCTGAAGATAAATGAAATGAAGGGATCACTGCAAAAGCATCTTTATATGTTTGTGCATACCAACAGTATTACAGGGATCAGATGTGGAAGAAAAATCATACAGTCAAAATGGAAGCCGATGAAAATCATGCAAAACAATGCCAACGGGGGGGGGGGGACCAAAGATCAAGAAACACAAGTCAAATGTCCCAGTGGGCACATTGTGGGAAGTAAACTGAGAACCCACAATTAGAAAAGATGCCTTCTTGCATTTATCCCCTATTTTGACATATTTATTACTGTGCTGTCCTTTCCCCCTCTTAATTAAATCAAAATAACTGTTGACCTTATAACTTTAGCTTGTTATTTTCACTTTGAATATCTTAAAGCATCTGCATCATGTTACATGTTAACTTGCTGTTCAGTCTGTATCTATAAGTTTGAAATCTAGCTTCCTTTCCTATGTATTTGACAAAGTGTGCATGCACACAAAAGCTCATACCTTGAATAAACCTTT
>NW_015161039.1:10027-14545 GCF_001447785.1 Gekko japonicus
TGTTGCTCTTCTTGTTGGTGTATTCCCCAGTGTGCAGATCACAGTTTCCCATTTCGTAAAATTGGAAGCCTTCTTAAGCCAAGGCCTCTGGGTTACAGCCAAAATATTTTGCATGGTTCTAACTGGAAATTCTGTGCTGAGAAGCTGTGTAGACAATTATCTTTCTAGAGCAATCAAGACATGCTATGGTCTAGGACATTGGTTTTCAGCCCATGGGTCAGGACTTCACATGGGTTGCAGAGCTGCCTACGTCTTAGGAAGATTCAGCATTACAGCTTTGTAATTCTTGATTACTGTTTTTTTAATAGGGATACCTACCTTCATTCTGCTAAATACCTCAGGAATTCAACTTCCTGCTAGAGTGGACCGTCTAGAATTGCTAAGTATATCAGGAGATCTACTGAATTCCCGTGAAGTATTATCCTGACAGAAGACCTTATGGAATCTGGAATATTACTGAGTTTATTCCACCAAACGAAGCCTTCTTTATTAAAATAACTGGTTATGACAAAGATGATTACCTCTTCCAAAGAGTATCAAGCGTTTCATTTTCCAATATTATTCCTGGTAATTTTAGTCTTTTTTTTTTAAAGAAATCAAACAGTTATTTAATATTTATGATAGTAGGGACCTTCCATACTTTCCCCTTTCTCCCAAAAAAACGATGTCTGATATAGCATGACTCTTAGAATCATGGAGGTGAAATTACTGTACTACCATATGAAATTTGTAAGGAAAATAAATTTAATTTTATTCTAGATGTTCCAAAAGTAACCATGCCTGAAAAAACTCCGGGATATTATCTGCAGCCAGGTCAGATTTCTTGCCACGTAGAAAGCCTCATACCTTTCACTGTCCGTTTTAGCAGAAATGGAATGAAACTGGGAATGGATCAGTTCTTCAAGTAAGTAACCATCTCTCAATACCACTGTAAAGATTTCTTTTCACTGGATGAGTATGTGTATAGCATCTCCATTACACAATGGTGAAATTTTAGTCTGTAAAGACAAGCTTTGTTTGTTAGTGCTTTTGTAACATCATTTATTATTTTGGTGCTTCTACCTCAGGAAAATATAGAAGATTCACTCAATACTTGCATAATCCATTTCTGTGTGTGTTTTCCAGCTTTGGTATATGTGATCAGAAACACAGGTATTTTGAGGGTTTATCAGGAAAATATAGAAGATTCACTCAATTCTTGCATAATCCATTTCTCTGTGTGTTTTCCAGCTTTGGTACATGTGATCAGAAACACAGGTATTTTGAGGGTATGCATTTGTATGTGCTGAAGCTGTAAAAGAATGTGTTGCCCTAGTTGCCCAAAATGGAGAACATGTAGTGCAGGTAGTGAGTTCTCCCAGTATGTGAGGTAGGACTACCAAAATTGCAATAACTGAAAAGGAATTGTAAGGAGAAGCAATAGTTATCTGTATATGAAACTGAAACTATGTATTGTAGTGCATGGGGCAGGAAAACATATTTACAGTTCCTTGGTCACCTTGGAGCTATTAGATTAATCAAGTAAAAATGATACTGTTTGTAATAAGTGTCTTTCAGTCCAGTCTGTTCCAATGTAATTCATCTTTTTGTTAAACTGCATGGTCTAAGGATGCTGATAACAATAGTCTCATGCAGTTTTCAAACTATGTTCTGTACAACTGTAGAACTGGAAAGGGTTCCCATAGTCTAGAGATGTTTCCTACTGATAAAGTCATGCCATACATAAATCAGCAGGGCTTATCGTTGTCTAGGACCATGTTATCTATTAAGAACCCAACTGATTCTTTAGCTGTATTTTACAAGAAAATATAAATGCTTGTTCGGTTCCCTTTATTCTTTTAAAATGCAGAAGGTATGTGGCTTATGTTTTGTAATATGTTAGCAATTAATTAATTAACAAGCTGAATCCTATAATCCTTCCCTGGGCAGTTCGTCTTCTTTATGAGGTTCCATTAAGTCATCTTAGGCACATACTTCCCCAGTTCTGTAATTCCTCTCAAGCCTAATGATCAAATGGCTTGTGTTTTTTTGGTCTTAATTTCCCTCCTATCTTGTTACGTGGCCGTCAAATATAGCAGAATATGCTGGCGATTTCACAAAATAATCTTTGAGCCAAGGTTTATTGACTGAGAGCTCCATCTTAAGTAATGAGATTTACCTTGGCTTCTCTCCTGTTGAGTAAAGAGTCTGGAGTTGCGTGTGTGTTGAAAAGGACTGATCAAGTTCCATACGAACTAGTGTCCCTTGCTTTTAGGAGGAAGACAGACACAACATATTAACAGTGATAGTCTCACTAATACGCACACACGCACATGTGTGAATGAACACTGTGATCCATAAGATAGGCCAAGTGGTATTTCATCATGAGAAATTGTGTAAGACATGAAAATAACACAGGTGGGATGCAGTCAGGATGGACTCAGCTGCTTGATGGTTGAATTCTCATGATTGTTTTGTATCTCTATTTGTTGATGAGAGGTTGTCAGTACATTTTAGAGGCAGTTGTCAGAAGTATGACCATCGATGCTTTCCGAAGCAGAGTTAACATCCTTCTAAGTCCATTGAAGTCTATGGGCTCAGAAGGGTGTAACTCTTCCTAGGATGGCACTACAGAAAGGCCTTTCAAACATATAGAGCTGAGTTTTCAGATGCAGCAAACTGTATAGATGAGTGAACAATAGCAAAACAATGCTTCTAATTTTTTTTAAAACTGCAGACATTTTGCATTATCATTTTTAGATCTTTCGAGTACTGCACACCATTTACAATGGGATGTATGTTTATTTACTATTTACCAAAACAATTCTACCCTGCTGTTCTCCCTCCAAAGGGACCCAAAGCAGCTTAAATAAAACATGTGATGCTGTTGGACATCTAATTCATGTTTTCTCCACTTCTTTGTGCCACAAATATTTAATTTTAGAAAGGAATGTTAATGTTCAAGGCATTTGCCTTCTCTTAGTATGCAGTTATCATCCATCATTTGAGAGCATTCATATGGCCATGGGAAAACAGGTCTGGCTGTGACATCTGAATACACCCAGTGACTAATGAGAATTAGATTAACAGAAGCTTGTCTGTGATGGGCACAAACACTGGGTTGGATCCAGCCAACGGTTTTGCTCAGTCTCACTCAGTTCCCCTCCTTATGACAGCCTCTGTGTGACATTTTTGTCTGGGCCGTTTCATGATCCCAAGCATAGATTTTGGGTAGTCAAATGGGACCCCCTCCCCTCTTTTCACAAACAGGAAAAGCTGGCTGTATTCAACTGGGTTTGCTTGTTTGCCTTGCTGCTCTTCTCCCTCCCTGTTGTGCACAGATGACCACTGGAAAAAGCCTTGAATCAACCCCCAGTTTATATCTGAATGCAGCTGACTGGGCAAATGGAAATTGCCCTCTCCCCAGCTGTAATTCTAAACCTTGGTTTAATTCCATTCTGTAGCTTTCAGTCATGCTTGAGCAAGGGAGAAGAAAGAGGAGGTAGGAGGGATGAGAAGTGCATGAACAGCAATAAGCCATGGTTATGCCTGTCCCAGACAAACCTCTGTTTCTCCAGGGGGTCTGTAAGTAGACACTGGACTAAATTGGCAGTCTCCAGTGATCCCCTCTTCCTACCGCAGACACCCCCTCATGCAGGGTTGCCAGGTCCGACTCAAGAAATATCTGAAGACTCTGGGGGTGGAGCCAGGAGACTTTGGGTGTGCAGCCAGGAGCAAGGATGTGACATCCCTCTGGGAGAGGAAAGGGAAGAAGAGCAATTGAATTCCAAAGGGAGTTTCTGCCGTCACATTTAAAAGGACCATGTTCCTTTTAATTCCTCATAGGGAAAGTGTTCCAACCCTTGCTGCTTTCCCCCCTCCCTGTTGTGCACAGATGATCACTGGAAAAAACCTTGAATCAACCCCCAGTTTATATCTGAATGCAGCTGACTGGGCAAATGGAAATTGCCCTCTCCCCAGCTGTAATTCTAAACCTTGGTTTAATTCCATTCTGTAGCTTTCAGTCATGCTTGAGCAAGGGAGAAGAAAGAGGAGGGAGGAGTGACGAGCAGTGCGTGAGCACAGCAATAAGCCATGGTTATGCCTGTCCCAGACAAATCTCTGTTTCTCCAGGGGGTCTGTAAGTAGACACTGGACTAAATTGGCAGTCTCCAGTGATTCCCTCTTCCTACCGCAGACACCCCCTCATGCAGGGTTGCCAGGTCCGACTCAAGAAATATCTGAAGACTCTGGGGGTGGAGCCAGGAGACTTTGGGTGTGCAGCCAGGAGCAAGGATGTGACATCCCTCTGGGAGAGGAAAGGGAAGAAGAGCAATTGAATTCCAAAGGGAGTTTCTGCCGTCACATTTAAAAGGACCATGTTCCTTTTAAATGCCTTTTCTCCTTTGGAAATAATGGAGGATGGGGGCACAGTCTTTTGGGGCTCATAGAACTGGACTCCCTGGTCCAATCTTTTTGAAACTTGGTGGTTTTTTGAGGAGAAGCAGATGCTATGCTGAAAATTTGGTACCTCTACCT
>NW_015161039.1:14651-15987 GCF_001447785.1 Gekko japonicus
GACATTTCCCTCCCCCCTGCTTTCTGATAACCCTGAAACAGGAGGAGGGCATCCAAATCAGGGGATCCCCTGCCCCCAACTGGGGTTTGGCAACCCTACCCTCATATCATCCCTCAGGGTCCCCCCCCCAGGAGCAGCATTTTGTGGAGATCAGTGGGCTACAGTGGGAGGAGAGAGACAGGGAAATTCCATTCTGCCATTGGAAAACAAAGTCTGGATCCAACTCACTGTGTGGATCCAACTCATAGTCCTAACTGTGAACCTCACTGACTGTGGACAGGACCTACTCTGTTCAGCTACCTAGAACTGTGGGTGCTCAAGCCATTAAAGCCCCCTTCAAGCACAGGCAAGAATAGGGCCATACAGTGTAAATTCCTGTGATTAGTGGTGATTAGATGAAGCTGCTGGGATGTCCAGGACTGGTATAAAGACATGGAGCTGGCCTTCTGGCCTTGCCTGGTAAAGGGAGGGTGACCTCCTCTTTACTGAATTTTAGGCTCTAGCAATTGACCTGGGCTGTGAGCAACGTTTTCCTTCTCTAAAAATGAGCACAGAGCCTGGCCTGACCCAGTGAAGATCCTGACCCAGTGAAGATGGTGGGGAAGGACTGGTCACTGAGAGGATTCTGTGCCCTAGCTTTTCCATTGTCCTTCCCTTTACAATTTGTATTACAGAGAATCAGTGAGTGTGAACTGGGAGATTGACAAAGTCTCACTGTTGGATGAAGATTATTATGAATGTATTGCCATCAGTAGTGCTGGAACTGGGCGTGCACAGACATTTCTGGATGTGTCAGGTCAGTGCTGATTATTTTATCTTCTCCAAAAAGTTTTGTTTTACTTATATTTCGTGGAGGTTTGGTTTCATGAAGTGAATCTAACAATATATTTTACACATTACAGTGCTGGCATAGTGATGAAATTACGCATGGAAAGGTAGCGGAACATTCTTTGCTCAGTCCATCACTGGCTTATGAAATTTACTGTCAGAAGTTATGGTGGCGACCTCTATGGCTTGGTGGGGAGGTTAAATGCATCTTTCCCCCATGCCATTTTCCCAGTCAAATTACCTGGCCTGTATGATAGCTTTGAAGTAATAAAAGTAGTTATGATGTCCTGCATCATGTCTGTTTTGTGACAGTTTGTCCAGAGTACCTATAGTTCTGGCCATCTGACTGGAATCCCTTCTTCTCAGATATCAACATTTAGTGTGAGGAAGTGGCCTCATCCTTGATTGCCAGTCCAACAATCAGCATCATATTTGTTGGGAGGATAGGTTGAGAAACAGTCTCCTGTCCTGATCCATTAAAGACAGACAAAACCTGATCTTGAGTGTT
>NW_015161040.1:0-782 GCF_001447785.1 Gekko japonicus
GATAAAACAGCGGAGGGGTGAACCGGTCCCTACCCTGAGTTCCTTGGGGAAAGGGTGGAATAAAAATGTGACGGACAGATGCTAAAGAAAACGTTTTACAGTGCCCAGCTCCGGGTTGGGATACACCTGGAGATTTGGGGATGGAACATAGGGGGGAAAGGGTTGAGGAAGGGGAAGGCTCCCAACAGAGTATGAGGCCCTACAGTCTTCCCTTCAAAGCAAGCATTTTCTCCAGGGGAACTATGGCATAAGGACATAAGAGAAGCCAATGTTGGACCAGGCCAATGGCCCATCCAGTCCAACACTCTGTCACACAGTGGCCAAAAACACCATGTGCCATCAGGAGGTCCACCAGTGAGGCCAGGACACTAGAAGCCCTCCCACTGTTGACCCCCCCAAGCACCAAGAAGACAGAGCATCCCTTGCCCCAGACTGAGAGGTCCTATCTATACCCTGTGGCTAATCGCCACTGATGGACCTCTGCTCCATATGTTTATCCAATTCCCCCTTGAAGCCGTCCATGCTTGTAGCTGCCACCACTTCCTGTGGCAGTGAATTCCAAGTGTTAATCACTCTTTGGGTGAAGAAGGACTTCCTTTTATCTGTTCTAACCTGACTGCTCAGCAATTTCATTGAGTGCCCACGAGTTCTTGTATTGTGAGAAAGGGATAAAAGTATTTCTTTCTCTACCTGCTCTCTCTCATGCATAAACTTATGAACCTTGATCATGTCACCCCTCAGCCGTCGTTTCTCCAAGCTAAAGATCCCCAAGCGCTTTAACC
>NW_015161040.1:1416-11767 GCF_001447785.1 Gekko japonicus
TAGCCAGTTTTTGATCCATAAAAGGACTTGTCCTTTTATTCCATGATTTTTGAGCTTACTTAGGAGCCTCTGATGAGGAGCTTTATCAAAAGCTTTCTGGAAGTCAAGGTAAACATTATCTATTGGATCCCCCTTGTCCACATGTTTGTTCACCCCCTCAAAGAACACTAACAGGTTAGTGAGACAAGATCTTCTCTTACAGAACCCATGCTGAGTCTGCCTCAATAGGTTTTGTTCATCAATGTGCCTACTAATCCTTTCCTTAATAACAGTTTCCACCAATTTACCCGGTATCGATGTCAGACTGACTGGCCTTTAATTTTTCGGATCTTCTCTGGAACCCTTTTTAAAGATGGGAGTGACATTAGCTACCTTCCAGTCCTCAGGAATGGAGGCAGATTTTAATGAAAGATTACATATTTTTGTCAGGAGATCCACAAGTTCGCATCGGGTTTTTTTCAGAACTCTTGGAAGTATGCCATCCGGGTCTGGTGATTTATCAGTTTTTAAGTTGCCTATCAGTTGTAGGACCTCCTCTCTCGTCACCTCAATCTGACTCAGGTCTTTTGACACTCCTCCCGAAATACCCACTGATTATACCCCATTGAAGTCCCTCCCCTCTGCAAACCACACCCTCCCTAGGCTGCACCCCCCAAATCTCCAGGTATTTCCCAACCCGGAGCTGACAACCCTAAATCAAAGTAGAAGTACATTCATGATTATAATGGAACACAAGCTCCCCAGGGACATTTGTCTGGCTCCCTTTATTGTTGTCTTCCGCCAGCAGGTGAGAGTATTTTTGTTTGGTTTGGTATATCCTCAGTAACTGAGAGCCAGTGTGGTGCTGTGGGTAAGAGTGTCCGACTAGTATCTGGGAGACCCAGGTTTGAATCCCCACTCATGCCATATAAACTCGCTGGGTGACCGCAGGTCAGTCGCACCCTCTCAGACGTTTTCCACACAAATGGGTCTCCCCGCTCCTACATTTGTATTCCTCCACCTCTTTCGCTCGTTTCCGCCGAGGTATTTGCAGTCTGAGGTGCAAAAACACAGTTGGTCCTCTCTTGTGGCACAGTCCCTGTTTCTGGGAATTCCCTTGCTGCGCCACAAGAGGGAGCAAACTGGGTTTTTGATTCTCGGACTGCAAATACCTCTGCGGAAATGAGTGAAAGTGGCGGGGGAATACAAATTCAGGAGCAAGGAGGCCTGTTTGTGTGGAAAACGTCTCAGCCTAACCTTACTCACGGGGTTGCTGTGAGGATAAAATAGAGGAAAGGAGAAGGATGTAAGCCACTCTGGGTCCCGACTGGGGAGAAAGGAAGGGTATAAATGAATGAAATAAATAATTGTCCCTCCTGCCTGATTTTAGTGTAGAGTGTTTATAGGTTTTTATTTAATTATTTTATAGAGTATTTCAAATGCTCTTTTGTAAAGTTCAATTTTTTTCCATCTTCATCCCCTCAGGCGTGCCCGTCTCTCCCGCAGCATGCAAGGTCCTGCCGAACGGCGCATGCACACGCATGCGCAGTGGGCTCACCTCACTCTGCAGTTCCCCCCCGGCATCTGATCGTGCCGGGGAGGAACTGTGCGGCGGCTGGGGGGATCTGTCTGATTCCGCCGCTGCGCTTCTCTTTTGATGCGGCTCAAAAAAGCCGCACTTTAGCCGCACCTTTCCCCCCAGTGTGACCAGGGCCGGTGTCAACTTCTACTTTTTAAATTTTATTTTAAAGAATGGTAATTGCAGCAAGTAGATTTGTGTCAGGGCAAATGGCGGCTGCGCCGCGAGGCAGCTCTAGTGCGAAATTGCCCCCAGTGGCAATGGGAAAATCTGGGAGGACAATGGCTTCGAAACCGGTAATATCCAACGACTTGCAGATCTTTGGTTGCGACTCTGCAGGCTGCTAATTCCAATGCAGCAGCAACTTGATTGCAAAGAACAGCCCCAGTGGGAAATCGCCCTGATCCACCTGGGCTCTTCTTACGAGCCAAATGGATCCACTGGAAGGATCCTCTGGTTTTGTGTGTTCACAGGGATCTGCAGCAATGGAGAATGGGGTGGGGGAGGCCCAGTGATTGACAGGGAAGACACCGTTCAGAGATTTTCTATTCTTTGGCTCCATCATCAATTTATTTTAAAGAATGGTAATTGCAGCAAGTAGATCAGAGGTCCACCCTCAGAACTACGCTTTCCGGCATGTGCCAAAATACACGCCATCCTGATAACATGGTGAAACAGTACCGCAGAGACCAGAGAATTTGCTGGCGACCAAGATGAAGATAATTCATAGTGTAGTATTCCCCATTAGTATGTGTCGGTATAAACGTTGGACAATGAAGAAGAAGAGGAGGAGGAGGAGGAGACTGGATTTATACCCCACCCTTCATGACCCAAGGGAGTCTCAGAGCAGGTTACAAACTCCTTTCCCTTCCCCTCCCCACAACAGACACCCTGTGAGGTAGGTGGGGATGAGAGAGCTCTTTCCAGAACTGTCCTTGAGAGAACAGCTCTGACAGAACTATGGCTTGCCCTAGTTATTGTTTTGCAATGAGCTGCCATGGTGGCTCCTTGGCCAATTTACATCGTAAGGGTGTTCGTTTTGGTTTTTCCCAATGGGAAAGCGGAAGGCAGAAAAGCAGAGAGGAAGAAAGTTCATTGATTTGGTATCAGAGGAGAGTTTTACAGATACTGCAGACGGCCGCAAAGGGTTCTAGATCAAATCAAGCCCGAGCCATTTAACACTATTCCATCAGGACACCCAGAATACCACAGAATGGTAGAAATAGAAACGGTGCCAATTCACTGCAGTGTGATGGTGGCCCCGGTCACACAAGAGGATTAGATCTGCAAGAGGGATGGATCGGGGGCACATCAAGCGGGCGCAATCACACCACAACCAATGTTCCCTCTAAGCTGTGCAGTCTTGTGAGCAAAAATTCTACTTTGTGTGCCACTGGCATTCAAGTTGTGAGCGAGCGATTTGGCAACTGCATAAATCAGTTTGCTCTGGAGCCCTCCTTCCTGAGCTAAGACAAAAATGTGTGAGTTGGAGGCTAAAAACCTGTGAGCCAGCTCACACTAACTCAGCTTAGAGGAAACACTGACCCAAACATCTGGGAAGCGGTATGCACCCGTCCCCGATCCGTCTCTTCTGGCTGAAGATGTGGATAACCCCCCTCCCCCACGAAACACTAGTACCTACCGAAAAATCCGCTGCAGGGGCGGACGTGTGATCGCCGGCGCACCCGTCTCTCCCGCAGCATGCGAGGTCCTGACAAATGGCGCATGCACATGCATGCGCAGTGGGCTCGCCTCACTCTGCGGTCTGTGGTTTCCCCCCGGCATCAGAACGTGCCGGGGAGGAACTGCACGGCAGCTGGGGGGATCTGTCTGATCCCGCCGCCGCGCTTTTCTTTGGATGCGGCTCAAAAAGCCGCACTTTAGCTGCGCCTTTCCCCCCAGTGTGACCGGGGCCGGTGTCAACTTCTACTTTTTAAATTTTATTTTAAAGAATGGTAATGGCAGCAAGTAGATCAGAGGTCCACCCTCAGAACTACGCTTTCCGGCATGTGCCAAAATACACGCCATCCTGATAACATGGTGAAACAGTACCGCAGAGACCAGAGAATCCACATATTCACAATTTCTTCATTGCTGTGACTCATAGTTATTTTTAAAAATTTATTTATTTAATTTTCGACTTCTATACCGCTCTGACCCCGAAGGGTGTCTGAGTGGTTTACACAACTGTTTGTACCTAACTAGGGCCACATTATTTGTATGGGGGGTGATAACCTACCAGCACCCCGGCCGTGGACTCAGTTGTTGTTCAGTTCCTGGCTCGGCTCGGCTGTTGTTCAGTCCCTGGCAGCGGCGCTTCACTTCCTGGCACCTGGAACAGGTCTTAATCCACGGCTCCTTCCGGTAGGCTTCACCCAGTGCTCGGCAACGTGCCAGCCGCAGCTCCAGTTCTGTCCCGCAGGCTCCACCGCGCCGCATCGCCATGCCACCAAGCACCACGACTTCTGTCTCCATCCAGCCTCGTGCACGCTGGGTTGCCAGGGCCAACGCCGCCGCCGCCATTGCCGCCGCCGCTCCTGCCACACATCCTCATAAGGAGGAGGGGTGCCCCCTGCCACCTAGGGGCAGGTACCCATTTTATCTACTTCCATTTTACACGCTTTTGAACCGCTGGATGTACGGGAGCTGGGACTAGGTCCAGGAGCTCACCCCGGCCACGGTGGGTCTTGAACAGCCGTAGTGGCTGTTCACTGTTGTTATGGCAGGCGTTTAACTGCCTGCGCCACTGCTCCCGCTAGTTATTGTTTTGCGATGAGCTGCCATGGCGGCTCCTTGGCCAATTTACATCTTAAGGGTGTTCGTTTTGTTTTTTCCCAATGGGAAAGCGGAAGGCAGAAATCCCTTTCCAGGTTTTATTTTTTTTTTAAAGAAAAGTGAGTTTTTCAAGTTTCCCAGCATAAACACGCCTTCAGAAGGTCCCATTTTCTGGAATTCTCAGCCATGTTTTCACTGGTCATCCCCACTCCCCTCCACTTAGTTAACATTTTTATTTATTTGCAAGCCGAGATTATTTTTTTTGTAAGGCTGTTGACTTCAAGTTGTCCAGCTCCTCTAACACGAAACATCTGTGAACTGCCCCACAGAGTCCCCTATAGGTCATGGGAAAGCTTTATCTTCTGAGACGCAGGCCGTCCCTCGATAACAGTCAGGCCCAGATAACTGAGAAGGAGCGTGCGTATTGTCCGGCAAGCAGTGCTTTCCCCCACGTCTCTGAGAAGCGGAGGGTGAGACTTGGGTCCTCAGGCTCTTTCCTTCACCGGGTTCCCAGTGAGCCACAGCCGGTGGGAGTTGGTGGCTTGCCTCTTCCGCAACGTGTGAGAACGGCTTTAACAAGGCCGGACATTGTTTGATTTGTGGGCCAAACGCGGTCACCCAAAGGAATAAGTCGGTGGCTCTGAAGTGCCTCAAAGGATGTCATAATTAAAAGGAATCATACAGTGATGTTTTTTTCCTTTGCGTGTTCCTCAGCGGCCACTGGGAAAAGGTGAATGTCACTGGTTTCTCACAGGCCTGATTTCAGGGGATGCCTCATAGCCCCGGATAACTGTATCCACTAGGGTTGCCAACTCCGGGTTGGGAAATTTCTGGAGATTTTCGGGGTGGAGCCAAGGGAGGCCGGGAATTGGGGAGGGGAAGGACTTCAGCTCAGTAGAATGCCACAGAGTCCGCCCTCCAAAGCAGCCATTTTCTCCAGGGGAACCGATTTATGTAACCTGGAGACCAGTTGGAATTCTGGGAGATTTCCAGTCACTATCTGGAGAATGACTACCCTAATTCTCACGGTGGCCACACAACTACATGGCTCAAGAAAAGAACTCTGTGCCTTTGTAGGGTTGCCAGCCTCCAGGTGGGACTTGGTGATCTCCCAGAATTACAGATGACCTCCAGACTATCAAGATCAGTTCCCTTGGAGAAAATAGCTGCTTTTCAGTAATCTCTATGGCACTATTCCCCTCTGAGGCCCCTCAGTTTGGTGTAGTGGTTAAGAGCGCAGACTCTAATCTTGGAGAACCGGGTTTGATTCCCCACTCCTCCACATGCAGCTGCTGGAGTGACCTTGGGTCTGTCATTAATTCTTTCAGAGCTGTTCTCTCAATCCCCAAACTTCATATACCCCCATGTTTAGCGAACTTTGTCCTGGTCCAAAGTGTGGTTCTTGTGCCAGCTACTCCAAAGTGAGGCGCCCCCAGGACAATCACAGAGGCAGACACTGGGGCCAAGCTGTACCTCAAAACAATCTTTGGACCACCCCGAAGGACTCATCCCCATACTCTGGAGACTGTTCTCTGCAAGATGACATATAGTGATGCCCTGTATTATTCAATACTGGAGCTGGGCGGTTTTGGTGTTCCACTTTTGAGGAAGCCAGGCGAGACGGCAACTTGAAGCCAGCGGGGCTGTGAAGTGGATACCCAGGTGGCGAGACAAGGATTTGGTGAAGAGGAAATAGAAACATCTGTATTTGGACTTTTCACTGTTCGAGGAATTTGACTTGAACTATTTCTGAAGGTGTATTAACAGGACTGTTTTTGCATTTGGACCGTATACTTTTGAGTTTCTGCACATGCAACAAGCCCCACCCCCTGCTCCCAGCAGCCCTCAGTCAGAGCAAGAAGCAGCCAGGTAGGTTGCAGAACCCTCCCCCCCGGTCCCCCGGTCCAAAACAGTCCAGTGGCACCTTTAAGACCAAGTTTTATTCAGGTACAAGCTCTCCCTCCTCTGCGAGGACAGATCTGCACGTCCCCCCCCCAATAGCTAGCAATCCAAAACAGTCCAGTGGAGCCTGAGCGGTGGGTGTTGCCTTCTGACACACTTCCGGTGATGTCAGGGAGTGTGGCATATGCAAATAAGTTATGCAAATGAGTTACGCTAATGAGCTCCTGCACCTCTTTTTCTACAAAATGACCCCTGCTCCTCAGTCTCCAGCCCCAAAACCTCCAGGTATTTCTCAACCTGGTGCTGACAACACCATCCAGAGGGCATTTGTGTCTGCGTGTTATGCGCCCTCAAGTCACTTCCGACTTACCACAACCCTATGAATTAATGACCTCCCATCGTTAAAAGGCTGGCGCAGGTCTTGCAAACTGAAAGTCATGGCGTATACCACACATATTACTGGGGAAGAGGGGTTGATATACGCTGAAATTCTCTCACAGCTGGATAACTTGTCAGCTCTGGGTTAGCATAAGAACATGAGAGAAGCCATGTTGGATCAGGCCAATGGCCCACCCAGTCCAACACTCTGCATCACATAGTGACCAAAACCCAGGTGCCATCAGGAGGTCCACCAGCAGGGCCATAAGAACATAAGAGAAGCCAATGTTGGATAGGGTAAATGGCCCATCCAGTCCAACACTCTGTGCCACACAGAGGCCAAAACCAGGTGCCATCAGGAGGTCCACCAGCAGGACCATAAGAACATAAGAGAAGCCATGTTGGATCAGACCAATGGCCCATCCAGTCCAACGCTTTGTGTCACACAGTGGCCGAAAATACCAGCTGCTATCAGGAGGTCCACCAGTGGGGCCAGAACAGTGGGTTGGGGGATACACGGAGATTTGGGGGGTGGAGTCTGAAGAGGGTGGGGTTTGGGGAGGGGAGGGACCTCAGCAAGGTCTAATGCCACAGAGTCCACCCTCCCAAGCAGCCATTTTCTCCAGGGGAACTGATCTCGGTTGTCTGGAGATCAAGAGTGTTGCCAGCTCTGGGTTAGGAAACACGTAGAGATTTGGGGGTGGAGCCTGGTGAGGGTGGGGTTTAGGAAGGGGAGGAACCTCACCAGGCTCTAATGCCATAGAGTCCGCCCTCCCAAGCAGCCATTTTCTCCAAGAGAACTGATTTTGGTTGCCTGAAGATCAACGCTCCCTTTAAGCTGTGGAGTCTTGTGAGCAAAAATTCTACTTTGTGAGCTACTGGCATTCAAGTTGTGAGGGAGCGATTTGCTCTGGAGCCGTCCTTCCTGAGCACAGACCAAAAAAAAATGCGTGAGCCGGAGGCTAAAAAACTGTGAGCTATCTCACACTAACTCAGCTTAGAGGCAACACTGCTGGAAATCAATTGTGACAGCAGGAGGTCTGCAGGTACCACCTGGAGGTTGGCGACCGTACAGCTGGAGAATCCAGCTCCACCCATTTGGACAACTCTTCTCCCTTTCGTTTATAGAAGGATTCAGTAAATCAAATTTTTTTTGGTGGTGGTTGTTGATTTAAAAATATACACACGATCGAGGGCAGATTACCGCTGCATTAACAGATCTGTGTTGAAAAAGGGAATAGGAAAGAATTTCCTAATATATACAACCACAGCGTGCTGGGGGAAATGGAAAAATGCACTGCGCGGCTTGCCGTCTCGTTGCAAATTTAGACTGTTAGCAGGGTCTGAAGATATAGAAGGGGGGATATTAGTTTACAATAGTTTATTAAATTGGAGTTGTTGGGGTTTAGTTCCTCTTGAGACACTTCTTTAGGAACCACGCTTTGCGCCAGAGCGGTGACAGCGTCCTATAAATATTTCTCGGATAAGGATTTATTTAACAATCTTCTGGAAAATAAACCCGGTCTCTCGAAACGACCACCCACGTTTTCTTGTAAGGGCCAGGTGATTAAAGCAGACTTGGGCTTGCTGGAGTAATACTACTTATCTGGGTGGTGCTCTTCAGGGGTCTTTAATTTCGAAAAAGAAGTACGGGGTGCCGGAATTCCTGGAAAACGCAGTTTCAGAACTGCAAAGCCTTGACCCAGATGTGCATGAGAACTGGCTGCAGTTTAGCTGCGCTTCCACACACACTGGTCAAATCTGCGTTTACATTTTTAAACCAGTTCCGTGCTGCTGTGACACCGTCTTTCTCTGTGCTTGTTTGAAAGTTGTTTGGAGAAGATTCATTTAAAGTGGTGCGGAGGCGCAATGACAGTGGAGCCGCCACGAGATGGCGATGAACATATGCAGACATGCAAAAGTATGCTAGCACTGTTGAGGTGCAAAAGGAAAAGCAAATGTAGACAGCTTTTTTGAAGACGGAGTCAGAAGGCTGGGACACCGGTGGGAAAGACAAATGCAGATTCGACCACTAAAGAGCGCACTTTCAATCCACTTTGCAACTGGATTTTGCTGTGTGAAATGGCAAAATCCACTTGCAAATGGTTGCTGAAATGGATTGAAACTAGGAGAACTGGGTTCCGATCTCCCATCTGCCATGAAACTCACCAGGTGATCCTGGGGGCAGTCGCACTCTCTCAACCAAACCTACCTTGCAAGCTCGTTTTAAGGATATAATGGGGAAGGGAGAATGAGGTATACCACCCTGAGAGGGGCTAACTAAAGTCGAAAGTGGAGAGTTGAGCCAGGGCTTTGCATGTCCCAGTTTGACATACTAACCACTACAGCACACTGCTTCGTATTGCTCATCAGCTTGAATGGATTTGGACTATGGCTGCAATCACATGCACAGTTTGTGGCACTATAGTAGCTTTACCTGAGCAGAATAAATGGGCCCGCCCAGATGAGAATATCTGCCCCCCGTGGCGCAGTCGTCGGCAGCCTGTGCTGTTCCGCAATGGAAGCGGAATAAACTGGTACTGGGGAAAGTCCAGTATAAACGGGTTTTTCGGGATTCCCTCTGGGTTTTCCAGTGTCTGAACTCTCCTGCAGAAGGGACTTCAGAACTTGCAGATCCATTTCTGCCACTGGGTTTTTTTTGTTGCTGCCCGTCTGCGCATATGCGCATATATTTTTTTTTTAAGTCTCTAGCTGTTGTTCTGCTTCTTTTCTGTTTGACTGACGTCTGTCAGACGGCAGGGTGATTATGGTAATCTTTTTATGTACATGCAGAAAAAGCCCATGCCTGTTCCACCTCTGAAGAGATGACTAACCAGTCATCTTATGCTTCTGCCATAGAGCTTGAAAACATCGCGTTCTGTAGGGGTTTGAAGGTCTCAGTTAATACAGGGTACCGATGCAGTACATTGAGAAGTTGGGCACTGGAGAACAGTCTTGTATTGAAGTTTGGTTGATTACAAGAAAATAGAAGCAGACTGTACATCTAATTTTTGGAACCAGATGTTTCCTTCCAAAGTAGCTTTCAGCTGCGAAAGCATAAACCGGTCTTTAAAAATACATCTTTTCTGAACGATAATAGCTCTCCACTCTCTCGCTTTCTTTTTTTTTGTAATTTCTTCCCCTTTTTTTTCATATTCCGCCAGGCATTGTTTTGAAATCCTGCAAAACTTTGAGTCGTGTATTCTGAAGTAGTTCCACTAGCATTATTGAGATGACTTGGGAGGGCTAGGGTTGCCAACTCCAGACTGGGAAATGCCTGGAGATTTGGGGGTGAATGCTGGGGAGGGGGGGGATTTGGGTTAGGGTCCTAAGCGGAATATCTTGCCATACACTCCAGTCTCCAAAGCAGCCATTTTCTCCATGGGGAACTGATTTCTATAACCTGAGTGTAGTGTATTCAGAGCTGCCTTGAATGCATGATATGTTGTGAAACGTCTAATTGAAATGTAATGTAAAGCTTCGTCCTGGGCTAGGATCCAAATCCATCCAATCGTGTTACTAGCCCAGGAAGCACCTAACCAATCACCTTCTAGCAAGTTCCCTGAGCGGGAACATCCGTGATTGGTCCTTATGTGAACAACCTTATTGGTTGGTATTTGTACAGTGGGTGTGGCTACATTAGCCGGGAATGTTTAAAAGCAGGACAGCTGCAATGTAAAGGCTGTTCTGGCTATCAGATGTTGATCCGTGTTGGAGTTGTGTTCGAGTTGAAGAATA
>NW_015161040.1:12385-15051 GCF_001447785.1 Gekko japonicus
GCTATAATCCCCGGAGATCTCCAGGCTCCGCTCAGAGGTTGGCAGTCCTTAAAGAAAAAAAATCTCTTTGGCTGCAAAGAGAAAAGCAGTAATGAAAGCATTTCCTCTAACAAAGGGAAAGTGAGCAGGAAATTAATTATTGGGCTCCTTCAAACCAGGAGGAAAATTTAAAGGAACAGTAGCCCCCGGAAGGCTCAGGAGCACTTTTGTGAGTCCACACATGGACCTCTGGCACTGCAGTTACATTGCAAAAATCCACAAAATTAGGTCTTTCAAAAGCTAGTAAAAGAACACAGAAGATACTGGAATCCAGTGGGCTGCTAATGAAGTTGGCTATATAAAAACAGCGTGAATTAATTCTGTCTTATACAGTCTAAGTGGCTTGTGAGGGAAGCATATAGAGTTTCATGCCTCTAACTTCAAACATGAAGACTGAACTCTCCCTTAGAAGTTTGTAATGTATTCAATAGCTGCCACTGAATGCATAACTGTATGTGAACAACATAACTGAAATGCCACGTAAAGCTTCGTCCTGGGCTAGGATCCTAATCCATCCAATCATATTGGTAGCCCAGGAAGAACCAACCAATCAGGTACCAGCAAGCTCCAGGGAGCTCCCTGAACGGGAACGTCTATGATTGGTCGTTATGTAAACAATCTTATTGGTTGGTAAATGTACAGTAGGCATGGCTACATTAGCCGGGAGAGTTTGAAAGCAGGACAGCTGCAATGTAAAAGCTGTTCTGGCTATCAGACGTTGATCCGTGTTGGAGTTGTGTTCGAGTTGATGAATAAAGCTGAATCTTTGCCGAATCACTCTCCGACTACTTTGTTAAGCGAGCGACTTAACAAGCTCAAATGACTAAACTGAGGCTATCGTACTTTGGTCACACTATGAGAAGACAAGAGTCACCGGAAAAGACAATAATGCGAGGGAAAGTTGAAGGCGGCAGGAAAAGGGGAAGACCCAACGTGAGATGGATCGACTCCATCGAGGAAGCCACAGCCTTCAATTTACAAGATCTGAGCAAGGCTGCTAAAAATAGGGCATTCATCAGGTTGCCATAAGTCAGAAGCAATTTGACAGCATTTAACACACATGAACACACAGACCGTGGCTACACTGGTGGCTTGGCGCGATGTAGTGCTGCCTCTAATTGAACCGGTTGAAAGTGTTGCCGTTTCATATCAGCCACACAGCACACCCTGCTGCAGGTCACCCGCGGAGACATCCTGTGGTAAAGCATCCACATTATTGCAGCACCTCAGCCATGGAGCGCACTGCCAAAAAAATTCAAAATTCATACGAGCGCATAAGTACATGTGTGCACATGTGCATATAGGCAATTAAAAAAAAAACAACCCTCCATAGTGGCAGAATGGATCTGCAGGTTAAGACTGCCAAATCCGTTCTGTGTGCGCTCCCCCGGGGTCAGACATCAGGCCATGTGCAATGACTGTGCGGGGAATCGAAAACACCACTTGCAATGTGGTGCCTTTTTAACCCGGATCCAAGTCGTCCTATGACGGGAAAAGTATGCCTGGGGAATGCTTGACAGATGTGGCTGTCTGACTGAGCCCATTTGATCCAGAGGGGAGGAGTGGCTGTGTCGGGCCAAACTGCCCGTGTGATCATGGCCACACACACACAAACTCACACGACTTCAAACATAACGATGCACCACACCAGTGAAAGAATGTGAAAAAAAACTTTATTGAAAAAGATCACCCTTGTGAAACTGGACATCTAAAAGCCCTACAGGAGATAAGCCGAGATCCTCAAAACCGTTCTCTAAGGGACGTTGAATTGCTTGAAAATTCGTATAAGATTTTGGTTGGTTACAGCCCAAAGTGTTATCATGGGGTATCTGCTGATAAAATTACCACCATGTGCATACAACCATATCGTTGGGCTACGTATCTTGTGAAGCACATTTTTCATATCTCTCCCTTACCCTGTTGACCCACCCAACTGTATATGTCGCATGGTATGTTTGGTCACCGAAGGGATGCATTTAAAACCGTTCAACTTTTTGACAAAGCAATCATCCGGGCAGTCAACTTCAAATTTTAAAAGTGCAGTTGAACAAAATATAAAGCAAATTACAACTAAACATAACTACACTTAAGCAGGGCGGGACCCCACCTCCCCCAAATAAAACCATCCCCCTACCCCATCAAGAGATAAAACAGCCGCCGAATGAGACAGAAGGGAAAGACAGAAGGGGGGAAGCCAATTCTGTTCTACATCCCGCCAAAAGCTTGTGTAAACAAAGCATGTTTAGCTTGGCGCCGAGCACGAGAAAGACAAGGAAAGGAGAAAAAAGATAAAGAACGCGTGCCAAGGGATTGTCCCTGGGGAGGACACTCCACCGACTGGGCGCCACAGCAGAAAAGCCCAGATCTCTTGCACTTGCTTGCTTTTCTCTCGGAGGACTCCAGTGATGATCTCAGCAGATGTACAGGTTTAGACGGGAGAATGCAGGCCTTCCGATGTTCTGGCCCGACACTGTTTATGGCTGCGATGCACAGCGTTTGGCCAAGGAGACGGACGTTGTGCAGTGTGGTCCGGCCCTTTGGTGGTGGAATCAGCTCATGCTCTCTCCCCTGCAAGGGAAGCCTGCCAATCTCCAGTTCCCCTTTGGAGGGTGGACTCTACGGCATTA
>NW_015161041.1:0-2829 GCF_001447785.1 Gekko japonicus
TGTTACTCTGCCTGTAGCATTAGAAAAGACTCGAAAGACTAACAAAATTTGCATCACGGGATGAGCTTTCCTGAGTCACCGCTCCCCTCTTCAGAAACCGGACACGCCTTCCCACGCTGAGAGACTGTTATGTTCAAAACAAAAGTTCAAAGAACAACGTGACAAGTGGATATGCACAGCTACTGTCAGACAAGCTGATAATTTCCTCGCAGTAAACAATGGAAGGCAATACAGAGTTGTCGCGCAGCAAGGGGAATACAGTCCTCAGTTGTCTCGCGCTAAGCACTTGAGTTACAAGATGTCAAGCAATCCTTCTGTGAATGCTTTACAGGGGTCGCCATGAGGGCAGACAAGCATCCCCAAAAGGACAACAGTCCAAGGCGCACTGGACACCTCAAAAAGGAGCCCCTGCTCATGCAGAAAAGCACACATGCCTATTCATTTCAAACACACATATTAATGCAGTGGTGATTTGCGTGGAGATCTTGTGGAAGGTTTTGTTCCGACGGGCTCCTACACAGAGTTGCAAGAAAAGACTCCTGTTTCCTGGTGCTCAAAGGCGATTGCTGTGGGCTGCGGGAATGTTCCGTATCCCTCTGTGTGTTCCTCTGATGGCCCCCCCGGGTCAGGAGAGGAAGTGCCCCAGGGGAAATCCTCCCTGACCTCTAAGATAGACATAGATAACTGTCGCGGTGAACGAATTGAAACAAACTGCGAAAACACGCTAGGTGTTCATATGATACAATATGTATTCAGTGTTCACAAATTATAAAACAAGTGTGCAGACAGTCATCATGGAAGAATTCAAAGTTTTTTCATAGTCGTTACCGATGTTATCCGGAATCACGCATCGTTTCATTGAAACTCCCTCTGAACAGCAACGTTTCTTTACTAGTGCAACATCTATCGATGTCTGGGACGTGGCTTCTCCTTCAAAGACACTCAGACTATGAAGACAACCCAATGATACTAAAGATCAGACGGGAACTCATGCACAGCCTGTCAACTGCAGCTCAGACGGTAATAGCAAAACACTGGACGCTACAAACAATACCCACCTTGTCTGATTGGTATTCGAAGATCTGGGATCATTTACAAATGGAGAAAATCACTGACCGACTACTACGAACGGACACCTGCCCTCGGCAAACCAATTTCACTGAGAAACGGCCCCCATGGTCTCAGACTGGATCTCGATCCTCCAAACCAGTTCTGCCGCCAAAGACTACTATAGCCTGAGTATCTTTCTTCTAGCTTCTCTATCTTTCCCTCTTACTTCTCTTTTCTTTTAATTATATCCTTTTCTCTCTCTAAACAGATCTAGAGTAAAATTCCACGAGATTTACGCATCTCCTCTTAATAAAAAAACCATTGAGAATCACCAACTTATTGTCCCCTATACCGCTATACGTCGTTTTAAGCTTATTATCTCACCTTAGAAACTTCCTTGTAACTGATAATTGTGTGTGTGTGTATATATATATATGTGTGTGTGTGTGTTTGACAGAATATCTACTGTGTTTTTTGTGTGTAGCACCATTTTGTTTGAGTGTTATGTCAATTGTAATTTCCCTGTTATCTAAATAAAGGTTTTGAAAATGTAAGAAAAAAAAGATACTCATCTATAGTAGTCTTTAAATTCAATACATTCTGAACGGGCAAATTGATGGATCGGGGGTCGCCCTTTCAGAATGTATTGAATTTAAAGACTACTATAGCCTGAGTATCTTTGAAGACGAAGCCCCGTCCCAGACATCGATAGATGTTGCACTAGAAAAGAAACATTGTGGTTCAGAGGAAGTTCCAACGAAACGATGCGTCATTCCGGATAACATCGATAACGACTATGAAACAACTTTGAATTCTTCCGTGTCTGTACACTTGTTTGTAATTTGTGAACACTGAATACATATCGTGTCATATGAACAGCTAGCACATTTTTGCAGTCTCCTACGGGTCTGTTTCGATTAATCTAAGAGAAACATGACAGCAGGGTTTTTTTGTGTACACTTTGCACGGGGACCGTACGTGGAAAAGCTAACCGGCACCATATTCAGGGACGAAGACTGTTCTGCGAGGGTGAAGTCTGGGTGGCACTTTGTACATGATCAGGAATCCTTTCGCCTAATTGGCAAACCAACAAGGGCTGAATGCCACAGGTGGGTCAGGAACACGTTAAATCCAAAATAAGTGTTTTGGGTGAGGGGGAATGGGAGGGACCTCTGTCTTAAAATACCAACTCTTTAAAAAATATCTTTACATATACAGGAGGAATCAGAAGCAGCGGTATCCACTTCTGGAGGTAAGGGACGGGGCAGACCCAGGAGACAGATACGAATCTCGGTGGCTGCACAAGGAGACTCTTCATGTCCGGAAACACAGACGGAGGCCATTGCAGAAGATCTGGTTTCATCTGTTGGGACATCAAACCGGAAAATCACAAACGTCTGTGAATACGTTGTTCGACTGAATAAATTTTGCAGGACAAGTGCAGTTTATAGATGGTATTCCAGGAGGGATCCCCCAGTCATCGTGAGCCGGTGGGCACCCCGGGGTTTTGAGATGAGGTCGTGGGTGCCTCCGTAAAATGGCTGCCAAGGTAAGGGGGGTGCAGCCAATCACAAAATGGCTGCTACGGAGTCTGGAGCCTGTCATAAGATGCCGGGAAGTTCTAAGGCTAAGCCAAGGATTCTGCTGGGATGGAGAGGAGAAGAAGAGGAGGAGGAGGAGGAGAAGAGGGAGAAGAAGAAGAGGAGGAGGAGAGGAAGAAGAAGAGGAGAAGGAGGAGGAGAAGAGGAAGAAGAAGAAGAGGAGGAGGAAGAGGAGGAG
>NW_015161041.1:3021-4802 GCF_001447785.1 Gekko japonicus
CAAGGACAGCTGTTGTCAGAACTACGGCTTGCCCTAGATCACACCAGCAGCTGCAAGTGGAGGAGTGGGGAATCAAACCCGGTTCTCCCAGAATAGAGTCCGCACACTTAACCACTGCACCAAACAAGGCAGGTGCTTCTAAATGGGTGCTCCCTGCAGACGTAAAGTTGATACCTCCTGAACTGTTTTGAAGCAGTCCCTGCTCCAGTGAAGTAGAGGGTGGACTCATTGCTTTGAGGAAGGAAGGAAGGAAGGAAGGAAGGAAGGAAGGAAGGAAGGAAGGAAGGAAGGAAGGAAGGAGGCACCGAGAAACACAGTTATGGGCACCGCGGTGCCCACGAGTGCTGGGTTTGCGAAAGAAAAGAGTATAGGGCCGCACCAGTGGGCAGGAGAAAAAAGGAACCCTTTGGATCACATAGTGCAAGGCGAGAGCCAGAGACATTTTTATACCAGATCCCGACGAAGCATTTAGCAAAGCGCAAAGGGATCTAGAACAGGGGTGGCCAAACTGTGGCTCGGGGGCCACATGTGGCTCTTTCACACATATGGCCAGGGTCCAGCCTACCTGAGGGACCGACTTTCCGCATATGTTCCCCCAAGAGCACTACAAGAGCACTACAGTTGGGGGCCCAAAATTTGTTAACTATCCCGGGCCCCAAGGACATCAAATTAACTGCTACTAGGGCCAGGGCTTTTTCGGTGGCGGCTCCTACCTGGTGGAATGAGCTCCCAGGGGAGATCCGGGCCCTGCGGGACCTTGTGCAGTTCCGCAGGGCCTGCAAGACGGAGATTTTCCGCCAGGCTTTGGAGTAGGAGCCGCCACCCCTACTATACCACCACCGCCCTGAGGAACATCTGAATATTGAATAAGCCCTAAGCCGTGGGAAGTACTATTCGGAACTTCGGACCTATGATCTGCCATCTTTGGATCTTTGGAAATTATTGAGCACCATGTTTTAAGATGTATTATATGTTTTATATTATTATGCATATGATGTTTTATTATGGCAAGGTTCTGCCTTGCCTCTGTAAGCCGCCCTGAGCCCATCGGGGAGGGCGGGGTATAAATGTGAAAAATAAATAAATAAATAAATAAATAAATGAAATAAATAAATAAATAAATAAATAAATACTGTGCAGCTCCCGGCAGGGTGGCGGTGAAGCAAAATATCATCAGCAAACAAATATCACTGGACAAATAAATATCTTTATCAGTATCTGCTTTTACCGCTCTAGTTATTATTTTTGGCAGTCTCCTTTAATGTTAACAAAAAGCAACTTTGCATATTTCCCAGTGAAAACGTGTGTCATATTTGTTCATGCCTCGTGGCTCTCAAACATCTGGCATTTATTCTAGGTGGCTCTTACGTTAAGCAAGTTGGGCCACCCCTGATCTAGAAGATCTAATAAACCTCTCAACCTGGCACACCTCGTTCCTTTTTCCCCCTCCAGCCCTCTCCTGGCAATCCCTGTGAGCTTTTTGTAGGCAGAATCTGAGGAGGCAGAGTGACTCAAATGCCACAATATCCAGGGGTCATTTCCTGCAGGAGCACACAGGAGCGGAGCTCCGGCAGTAAAGAGCCCAGGGGGCGGGCACATGCAACAAGCCCCGCCCCCTGCTCCCAGCAGCCCTCAGTCAGAGCAGGAAGCAGCCAGGTAAACTGCAGAGCCCCCCCCCCCCCCCCCCAATAGCTAGCAATCCAAAACAGTCCAGTGGCACCTTTAAGACCAAGTTTTATTCAGGTACAAGTTCTCCCTCCTCTGTGAGGACAGATCTGCAC
>NW_015161041.1:5112-11701 GCF_001447785.1 Gekko japonicus
GAAAGAACCTCCCCTTCCCCCCCCCCCCCCAATAGCTAGCAATCCAAAACAGTCCAGTGGAGCCTGGGCGGTGGGTGTTGCCTTCTGACACACTTCCTGTGATGTCAGGGGGTGTGGCATATGCAATTAAGTTATGCTAATGATTTATGCTAATGAGCTCCTGCACCTCTTTTTCTATGAAATGACCCCTGACAATGTCCCTTCTTTTTGCGTCAGAAGCCACAGTGCAGTGTCCACAACACTCTAGGAATTCCCCAGATCTGTCTGGTGAATAGATACGGCGGGAAAATCCTAGAGGACCGTGAACACGGCGATGTCATTTTAGGCCTCTCAACCGGAACTGACGTCACAGTGTTTACGACAATGTCCCCCCCCCCCCAAGATGCAATGAGAAAAGATCACAGCTAGTCACTATGTTTTCATTAATAGCGAAAATAAGCCGGAGCCTAGTTCTGCAATTTTATTCAAGCATAATCTTTTCTGGACTAGAGTCCAATAAAGAATGCTCTGAAATAAACTTTCAAGCACCACAAAGGTTTGTTTTGTTTAGGGGGGTAGCACACTAACACTATTGCCCCTCTGAAATTTGCAGGGAGGCAAAAATATTATCTCTATAATGTGAGTTTTCAAAAAAAACCCTAGGTGGCAGTAGAAAACTAACTACGTGGGGCATTTTCAGGAGTGTCATCCCAGACATATAAAGGTAAAGGTGTCCCTTGCTCGAAAGCCAATCGAATCGGACTCTAGGGATGCAGTGCTCATCTCTATTTCCAGGCCGAAGAGCCAGCACTGTCCGGAGACTTCTCCATGGTCATGTGACCGGCATGACTAGACGTCAAGGCGCACGGAACGCTGTTACCTTCCCGCCAAAGCAGTACCTGTTTATCTACTTGCAATTTCTTGCTTTCGAACTGCTAGGTTGGCAGGAGCCGGGGCCAGAGACGGGAGCTCACTCCGTCATGCAGCACTCGGGTCTCGAACTGGCGAACTACCGACCTTCCGGTCTGCAGCTCAGCGTCATACCCAAGCATATTTGGTTACTGAACTATTCTTCTTTGTTCTCACCCACAATTATTCTGAATTTGATAACAGTTTAGATCTTCAGAGTAGTGGCACCGCTGCGGGCACCCGCATGGCACCACAGTATGCTACCTGCTTTCAGGTGGGCACCCACTGTAAAACTTTGCAATGGACCTGTGAGCACCACCTTCGGTCAAAAATCCCTGGACTGCCCAATCTACCCGCATGCTTTGGGCTACCATCCAGAATTGGTTGTGGTACTGTATACATCAGGACTCAAACTGTGTTCTGCCGCTTCAGACCGATACAGCTACCAGGGCCGGCTCGCAAACTAGGCGAACTAGGCGTTCGCCTAGAGCGCACCAGCCCTTATGGGCGCCAAACTGCACCCGCCTTACCACCAAAAGACCCCCCACCTAAAGCCCTGCATTTCCATGGCTGGGTGACCCCCCCACCACCACCGCTGCCCGCCACCTCTTTGGCTGGCTAACTTCTCCCTGCCTGCCCCCTCGGCTTCTCCTCCTCCTCTTCCTCGCGGCCGGGGACTGGCAGCTGCAGCAAGAGCAGCAAGAGCAGGGCTGGGGGAGCGGCGGCTTGTGAGCGCCCCACAGGTCAGCCTCTTCTCCGGGTGCCCTGATGAGGGGTGACAAACTGCACCCCTACCCCCCACTGGCTCTGACCAGGTGGGCGCATGGGGGGGGTGCCAGAGGGGATCTTCGCCTAGGGTGCACAATAAGCTGAGGCCAGCCCTGACGGCTACCCACTTGAATCTGTCTTCTTAATGCCAGCCAGTGACATAAATGAGACCCTGGTGGTGTAGTGGTTAGAGTATCAGACTAGTATCTGAGAGACCCAGGTTTCAAATCCCCACTTATGCCACGGAAGGTCACTGAGTGATCTTGGGTCAGTCACGCTCTCTCGGCCTAACCTACCTCACAGGACTGCTGTGAGGACAGAACTGAGGAAAAGGGAACAATGTAAGCTGCTTTGGGCCCCGGTGAGGGAGAAGTGGGAGGTACAAATGAGATCCAGTTTGGTGTAGTGGTTAGGTGCACGGACTCTAATCTGGGAGAACCGGGATTGAGTCCCCACTCCTCCACATGCAGCTGGTGGTGTGACCTTGGGTCAGTCACAAGTTCTCTCAGAGCTGTTCTCTCATAAGCACTTCTCTCAGAGCTCTCTCAGCCCCACCCACCTCCCAGGGTGTCTGTTGTGGGGAGGGGAAGAAGAAGAAGAGAAGAAGAGATTGGATTCATACCCCGCCCTTCCCTACCCAAAGGAGTCTCAGAGCAGCTTACAAACTCCTTTCCCTTCCCCTCCCCACAAGACACCCTGTGAGGGAGGTGGGGCTGAGAGAGCTCTTCACAGAAACGGCTCCTTTTCAAGAACAGCTCTTATCAGAACTACGGCTTGCCCAAGGTCATCCAGCCAGGTGCAAGTGGAGGAGTGGGGAATCAAGCCCGGTCCTCCCAGATTAGAGTCTGCCCACTGATCTTCAGAGTAGTGGCACCGCTGCGGGCACCCGCATGGCACCACAGTATGCTACCTGCTTTCAGGTGGGCACCCACTGTAAAACTTTGCAATGGACCTGTGAGCACCACCTTCGGTCAAAAATACAAACAAAAAACAAAGTTAACGTAGAACTGGAATGCCATGTGTGCTTATATAGGTTTGATTTCTACATGGTATATCAGCGTTCTGTGTACCTGAATGGTTTGTTTAATCAGTTCTAGAATGATCAGATTATTTTTAAAATAAAAGAGTTAATTAATACATTGACCGGGAAATACAGTGTTTCACTTTGAAACTGGAACAAACAAATGAATGAACCCCGATATCTCCTTTGGAGACTGACGGCTGTGCCGTGCAAAGATTCAATATCGGAAGGGAGCATTCAGTTACCCAGACCCATTGTGATTTAGTGGTTAATGCGTTGCTTTCATTCAGTCACGGCTAATACGTCGCTTTGATTCTGTCATGTTCTAAGAAAGGGCCATAGCCATGGTGGGGCATTTAGGGGGCATGCCCCCTCACTTCTCAGCCACGCCCCACACATCTCGGCTCCGAAGACACTTGGAAAAAAATTGTTGGCGTGGGGCCTTAACAGTTGGATCCAAGTGACCGCCACGTGTTTGTCACAAGACGGAGCTCTTCCACCAGGCCTTTGGAGCCACCACCACACCACTGACATCTGATAGTTACAGAGAGTGAGCCCGACCCCTGGAGTCCCCCCAAGTATAGACTGACCCGAGTGCGTGGGACAGCTGAACGAGACAAAGAAGCGGATTGTACACAAGGAATCAAATGGTAGCCCTTTAATACGCTGTATAGTTATGTTTTTAAACTTTGTATGATTGGATTTTATATGGTAGTTCAGCAGTTCGAGACCCGAGTGTGCCGCATGACGGAGTGAGCTCCCGTCTCTAGTTCCAGCTCCTGCCAACCTAGCAGTTCGAAAGCAAGAAATTGCAAGTAGATAAATAGGTACCGTTTCGGTGGGAAGGGAACAGCGTTTCGTGTGCCACATGACCACGGAAACGTCTTCGGACAGCGCTGGCTCTTTGACTTGGAAACGTAGATGAGCACCGCAACCCTAGAGTCGGACTCGACTGGCTTTCGAGCAAGGGAACCTTTGCCTTTTTATTGTTTTATACTGTGCTGTAAGCCGCCCTGAGCTGGCCTTGCTGGGAGGGCGGGGTAAAAATCAAAAGAAAATAAATAAATAAATAAATAAGTATTAACATTAGCGGTGGGTTCAGAGCAGTGTTCCCCCTAAGCGAAGTCAGTGTGAGCCAGCTCGCTTTTTGTCAGCCTCCAGCCCAGATATTTTTGTTTTAGCTCAGGAAGGAGGGCTCCAGAACAAACTAATTGATGCAGGAGCCAAATTGCTCGCTCACAACTTTAATTGATGCAGGAGCCAAATTGCTCGCTCACAACTTTAATTGATGCAGGAGCCAAATTGCTCGCTCACAACTTTAATTGATGCAGGAGCCAAATTGCTCGCTCACAACTTTAATTGATGCAGGAGCCAAATTGCTCGCTCACAACTTTAATTGATGCAGGAGCCAAATTGCTCGCTCACAACTTTAATTGATGCAGCAGCCAAATTGCTCACTCACGACTTTAATTGATGCAGGAGCCAAATTGCTCGCTCACAACTTTAATTGATGCAGGAGCCAAATTGCTCGCTCACAACTTTAATTCATGCAGGAGCCAAATTGCTCACTCACAACTTTAATGCCAGGAGCTCACAAAGTAGAATTTTTGCTCGCAAGACCCCACAGCTTAGAGGGAGCACTGGTTCAGAGTGCTGAAAGAGGTGATGGGGAGATTAAAAAATCAGCTCCGGGGAAACCCCAAGGTTCCTGCCCCCTCCAAAGGTTTACCTTTCCCAGATAAGAAGCTCCTACCACATGCAGGTCCTGCAGATCCGATACAGCATGGCCCTGACGCTGCAGCCCGTCGGAATCTGGTCCTCGACGGCCTCCAGGATCTTCACGGTCTGGACCGCCAGGCAGCTGACGGACGGCTTGGGGTCGCTCTGCAGCTCATTGAGGGCTATGGAGGAAAGAACAGGAGGGTGCCTCAAAAGCAGTTCAGCAGTTCGAGACCCGAGTGTGCCGCATGATGGAGTGAGCTCCCGTCTCTAGTTCCAGTTCCTGCCAACGTAGCAGTTCGAAAGCAAGACATTGCAAGTAGATAAATAGGCACCACTTCGGTGGGAAGGTCACAGCGTTCCGTGCACCTTGGTGTTTAGTCATGCCGGCCACATGACCACGGAAACGTCTCCGGACAGCGCTGGCTCTTCGGCTTGGAAACGGAGATGAGCACCGCAACCCTAGAGTAGGACTCGACTGGCTTTCGAGCAAGGGAACCTTTGTCTTTACCTTTTAACACCTTAAGACCCAATCTGCATCTAGCATTTGCTCTGCTGTTTTACCAAACTCAGACTGGAACAAAAAAAGATGCTGCTCAAAACCACACTCAAATACCCCGGGGGCCAACGCACCTACTGATTGCAGAGTCACCCCGAAATGGCCATAAAACAGCCAAAAATCTATGCAGACAGAGACCCTCAAACCGAGAGATCAAAGGAAGTGAAAGCGCCCTGCAGTCTGGACCCTGCCATAAGATCCAACAATCCATCAAAGTGAAAGTGGCAGGCCATGCAGAGGGGAATTTCTGTTCCAGCGTGGGTTTGGTAAGTAAAAGGTAAAGGTCTCCCTGGCTCAAAAGCCAGTCGAATCTGACTGTAGGGTTGCGGTGCTCATCTCCGGTGAAGGTTTCCCTTGCTCCAAAGCCAGTCGAATCCGACTCTAGGGTTGCGGTGCTCATCTCCGTTTCCAAGCCGAAGAGTCCAAAGACTTCTCCATGGTCACGTGGCCGGCATGACTAGACACCGAGGTGCACGGAACGCTGTTACCTTCCCACTGAAGCGGTACCTATTGATCTACTTGCAATTTCTTGCTTTTGAACTGCAGGGCTGGCAGGAGCTGGGGCCAGAGACTCCCTCGAGCAGCACTCGGGTCTTGAACTGCCGAGCGACAGACCTTCTGGTCTGAAGCTCAGCGTCTTAACCTCTGAGTCACCATGGCCCCTGGGTTTGGTAAAGCAGCGGAGCAAATGCTAGATGCAGATTGGCCCTAAGAGACCGACAATTTTTTCCCCCCCATGATGAGCTTTTGAGAGCCAGTTACCGTTTCTGGGAGGAAATGGTAGCCTTGGAGGCTGGACTATATAGCACTGTTATCTTGCTGATTTCACTATCCTTTCCAAACCCCACTCTTCCCAGAATCCACCCCCAAATCTCCAGGAACTGTCCAGCCCTGAGTTGGCAACCCTATAGCCTGCATGGTCCACCAGTTCAGGAAGCTTTCTTATCTGGCTCACTTCCAGTGTCAAAACTGGGCGGAGTGGAAAGGGGCGGGGGTGACGGACTGCTAGGAAGTTAAGACGGGGGGCCTTGTTGATGTAAAACTCCAGCAGCCCCTTCCTTTTTGTACACCACTGGGGTAGTCACATAGAATCATAGAATGTTAGAATTGGAAGGGACCTTGCAGGTCATCTAGTCCAACCCCCTGCACTCTGCAGGAGTGTAGCCGAAAGACAGCCCTACAACATCCCCGGAAGATGGTCATCCAACCTCCGCTTGAAAGTGTCCAGCGAAGGAGCATCCACCAAGGGTTGGAACACTTTCCCTATGAGGAAAGGTTAAAGCGCTTAGGGCTCTTTAGCTTGGAGAAACGACGACTGAGGGGTGACATGATCGAGGTTTATAAGATTATGCATGGGAAAGAGCAGGTAGAGAAAGAGGTACTTTTCTCCCTTTCTCACAATACAAGAACTCGTGGGCACTCCATGAAACTGCAGAGCGGTCGGGTTAGAACGGATAAAAGGAAGTACTTCTTCACCCAAAGAGTGATTAACACATGGAATTCACTGCCACAGGAAGTGGTGGCGGCTACAAGCATGGACGGCTTCAAAAGGGAATTAGATAAGCATATGGAGCAGAGGTCCATCAGTGGATATTAGCCACAAGGTATAGATAGGGGCTCTGGGGCAAGTGATG
>NW_015161041.1:14329-14475 GCF_001447785.1 Gekko japonicus
GGATGTGCAGATCTGTCCTCACAGAGGAGGGAGAGCTTGTATGTGAATAAACCTTGGCCTTAAAGGTGCCACTGGACTGCTTTGGATTGCTAGCTATGGTGGGGGGGGAACGGGACGTGCAGATCTGCCCTCACAGAGGAGGGAGA
>NW_015161041.1:14766-16702 GCF_001447785.1 Gekko japonicus
CCTGGGCTCCTTACTGCCGGAGCTCTGCTCCTGTGCGCTCCTGCAGGAAATGACCCCTCCCCCTGCTCCATGCCCAGAAGATGACCAAAAAACTCCAGGATCCCCGGCCAATCCGGTCTGGAGAGAAATTGCTTCCTGACCTCAACGTGGCGATCGGCATTTCCCTGGGCGTGTAAGAAAGGGCCAACCCGGCCCCCCCCCCCCCGGTCCATCAAGGTCAGTAGTGCCTCCTCAGACTGGCACGGGCTCTCGGGGTCTCAGGCAGAGACGGGTCTTTCACGCCACCTTCTGCCCGGTCCTTTTAACTGGAAATCCCCGGGATTGAGCCTCAGACCTTCTACGTACAAAGCAGAGGTTCTACCACGGAGGCATAGCTCCTCCCCTGTGGAGGCTGCAGTCTGGAGTGGGGAAATGCCCTCAACAATGATGAAGAAGAAGAAGAAGAAGAGGAAGAGGAAGAAGTGGAAGAGGAAGAAGAGGAAGAGGAAGCGGAAGAGGAAGAAGAGGAAGAAGAGGAAGAAGAGGAAGAAGAGGAAGAAGAGGAAGAAGAGGAAGAAGAGGAAGAAGAAGAAGAAGGGATTGGATTTATACCCCGCCCTTCACTCGGAGTCTCAGAGCAGCTTGCAATCTCCTTTCCCTTCCCCTCCCCTCAACAGACGCCCTGTGAGGCAGGTGGGGCTAAGAGAGCTCTTTCGGGGACTGCCCTTGAGAGAACAGCTCTGAGAGAACTTGTGATTGACCCAAGGTCACACCAGCAGCTGAATGCGGAGGAGTGGGGAATCAAACCTGGTTCTCCCAGATTAGAGTCCGTGCTCCTAACCACTGCACCAAACTGGCTCTCAGAGAGGAGATTGGATTTATACCCCGCCCTTCAGTCAGAGTCTCAGAGCGGCTTACAATCTCCTTTCCCTTCCCCTCCCCACAACAGACACCCTGTGAGGTAGGCACGGCTGAGAGAGCTCTCTCCGGAACTGCCCTTTCAAGGACAGCTCTTGTCAGAACCATGCCTTGCCCAAGGTCATCCAGCAGCTGCAAGTGGAGGAGTGGGGAATCAGACCCGGTTCTCCCAGATTAGAGTCCGCACACTTAACAACGACACTACACTGGTAAAGTACCAGCAAAGTACCAGCTGAGAGCACATTTAGCAAGCTGGTTCTGCACAGGTTACTATTGTTAAGGCTTGGGGGGGACCCCTTTTCCCACCGGCTTGTTTTTTGTTGTTGTTGTTGTTTTTACACATTGTCTTTGTTTATGACAGAAAAATTGGAAAATTTGGGGAGCACTTGGGGGGGGGACCCACTATGGAATGCTACGTACAGTGCCTTACTCTCCTCTTTCCACTTCTTTGGGATTAGGAGGAGGCGTTTCCGGGATACACAACAGGCCACACCCCCACCCCCGGCCCCAGGAGATCTACGCTCAGAAAACCCCAACTGGCCCTGCCTGTTCAGTTTTTAAACCCTCTCTTGCCATGAACAGAGAAAGAAAAGGAAGGCGGAGATGGAAAGAGAAACGGCCGGCTTACCTATCACCCGGATGGCCACCTCTCTGATCGATGTCTGCGGACTCTTGAAGTGTTTGATGCACTGGGAAAGGAAATGGCAGTGGGGCGCCTTCCTGAAGCTCTTCGTCTAGAAGACAGGCCAATGGCGGGGAAATTAGCATTTGTCCGGGTCAAACGAAGGGGTCCAAATAAGCAAACTAGGGCCCCGGTCACACGGAGAATTTGCCGCGCGAAAGGCACGCATGTCGGGCGGATTTTCGGGGCGCGATCACACCGCAACATCTGGGAAGCGTAGCGTGCCCTGGCCAACCCGTGGCATTCGCCGAAGATGCAGAGTTAAAAAGTACCAAGGAAAGTGCACTAGTATCTGGAAATACGCGGCAGGCGTCTGATCGCTAGAGCACTCGTATCCCGTGGCATCTGGCGCCCGTC
>NW_015161042.1:0-4343 GCF_001447785.1 Gekko japonicus
CCATCAAGGTCAGTATTGTCTACTCACACAGGCAGCGTCTCTCCAGGATTTCCTGTAGAGATCTTTCACATCACCCACTACCTGGTCCTTTTAACCGGGGATGCCGGGGATTGTACCTAGGACCTTCTGCATGCCAAGCAGAGGCTCTGCCACTGAGCCAGGGTCTCAGGTCAAGGAATTTCCCATCACATCCTGCCTAGTCTTTTTAGCTGGAGATGCCAGGGACTGAACCTGGGACCTTCTGCATGCCAAGCAGAGGCTCTGCCACTGAGCCAGGGTCTCAGGTCAAGGTCTTCCCCATCCCCTCCTGCCTGGTCCTTTTAGCTGGAGATGCCGGGGATTGAACCTGGGACCTCCTGCATGCCAAGCAAGAGACTCCGCCACTGAACCATGGCCCCTTGACAAGATTTGGGGGCAGAGCTCAGTAGAGAATTGACACCATAAGAGCCCAACCTCTAAAGTTGCACTTCCCACCAGGGGAACTGATCTCTGTTGTCTGGAAATCAGTCGTAATGCCGGGAGATCTCCAGGCCCCGCCTGTACGGTAGCCACCCCACTGGAAGTGAAGCTCAGTAGCTCTCATTAAGATATCTCAGAAACCCCTGCCGGCCAGATATGTGATTCTACAGACAGTGCAGCTTGACAGAAGGAGGAGGAGGAGGAGACTGGATTTAGATCCCGCCTGTTGTGTCCGCTGGCCGCCACCAGGGGCCAGCGAATACCCCAGAGCTTGACTCTGGAAGAACAATGGGGACTAGGCTCCTGGTCTCTCCACGGAGGGACCAATGGGACGTTGGCGGGAGGTTCAAACCCACCAATGGGACCTAGGGGAGTGTCCCCAGTTGTGTACATAGTTGGCCCACCGGCCGTTTCCCTTTGTCCTTGTTGTGTAGCAGTGAAGCGTGCAGGATGCTATACGAACCGCAGCGGCCTAGTCATGCGGTTAAAACCCACTACACAATACCGCCCTTCACTCCCCAAGGGAGTCTCAGAGCGGCTTACAAACTCCTTTCCCTCCCCCTCCCCACAACAGACACCCTGTGAGGCAGGTGGGGCTGAGAGAGCTCTTTCGAGGACTGCTCTTGAGAGAACAGCTTTCAGAGAACTTAGTGACTGACCCAAGGTCACTCCAGCAGCTGCATGTGGAGGAGTGGGGGGGGGGGATCAAACCCAATTCTCCCAGATTAGAGTCTGCACACTTAACCACTACACCAGGGATGGCCAAACTTGCTTAACATAAGAGCCACACAGAATAAACGTCACCAGTTTGAGAGTCGCAAGACACGGACACACATCACACAAAACGTTTTTACTGGAAAATATGCAAATCTGCTTTTTATTAACGAGACTGCCCAAAATAAAAGCAAAAGGGGGTAGAAACAAGTACTGATTGTGATATTTATTTGCCCAGGGATATTTATTTGTTTGCGATTATATTCATTTGTCTAAGAGGGAGAGGGGTAGAAATAATGAAAGAGGTGGAAAGAAAGAGAGAAAAGGAGAGAGAAACAAAGAAAGCAAATAGGTTGGGGGAGGGAGGGAGAGGTGGAAAGAAAGCAACTTTAACTTTAAATGCATCCTCCATCCCCCAACCCCCCTTTACACTAGCTGGCTTGGCTTATTTAAAGAGACAAATGCCTTCTGCAAGCAGGCCGGTGACGGGGAGACTTTGAGAACCCATTTAGAGAAGAAGAAGAGAAGAGATTGGATTTATACCCCGCCCTTCACTCCCCAAAGGTGTCTCAGAGCGGCTTACAAACTCCTTTTCCCTCCCCCTCCCCACAACAGACACCCTGTGAGGTAAAAGAAGACATTGGATTTATACCCCGCCCTTCACTACCCAAAGGTGTCTCAGAGCGGCTGACAAACTCCTTTCCCTTCCCCTCCCCACAACAGACTTCCTGTGGGGTAGGTGGGGCTGAGAGAGCTCTGACAGAAACTGCTCTTTTTCAAGGACAGCTCTGACAGAACTATGGCTTGCCCAAGGTCATCCAGCCAGGTGCAAGTGGAGGAGTGGGGAATGAAACCCGGTTCTCCCAGATGAGAGTCCACGCACTTACCCACTACACCAAACTGGCTCTCAAAGTTGCTGCCTTTCTCTGCTCTGCCTCTCACCTCAAGCCTACCCAGGGAGTGAAACACTGGCTGGGGAAGGGAAGACCGATCGGGAGGCATGCTTCCCCTTTGCTTCCCAAGCCACTGTAGCGGGAGCCGTGCAATATGTGTGAAAGAGCCACATGTGGCTCCCAAGCAGGGGTCATTTCCTACAGGAGCGGAGCTCTGGCAGTAAAGAGCCCAGGGGGCGGGCACATGCAACAAGCCCCGCCCCCTGCTCCCAGCAGCCCTCAGTCAGAGCAAGAAGCAGCCAAGCCCCTCCGGCCCCCCGGCCCAAAACAGTCCAGTGGCACCTTTAAGACCAAGTTTTATTCAGGTACAAGCTCTCCCTCCTCCGTGAGGGCAGATATGCACGTCCCCCCCCCAAAAAAGCTAGCAATTCAAAACAGTCCAGTGGAGCCTGAGCGGTGGGTGTTGCCTTCTGACACACTTCCGGTGATGTCAGGGGGTGTGGCATATGCAAATAAGTTATGCTAATGAGTTCTGCTAATGAGCTCCTGCGCCTCTTTTTCTACGAAATGACTCCTGCTCCCGAGCCACAGTTTGGCCACTCCTGTACTACACCAAACTGGCTCCGGCAGGGTGGGAGAAGACGCCAGTTGTTGTGATTGCCTCTGAAATTATGTTTGCCAAAGACCTTCTAGGCCCGGCGAGGGCTCCTTCGTGCTCAACAGTTGCACAGGAAGGGGAATACCAGCTAATGACGCTTTCCCCCATTCGGATGCTCCAGTATTGGAAGAGAACTCGCCGCCCCTCTTTCATCCTGCTCTGGAAAAACAAAGGCCTCATTTTGTGCTGAGTTCAGCAATCCCATCTGGAACATCTGTGACCGTGATGGGAGAAGGCGTCGCACGGGACTGCAAGATGTTTGCAGCTGTTCGGAGGAAGTCTCGCCTTCCTTCTTTTCTCCGGTGCCGGCTGAAATCGTCCAGCTGTCTGGAAAATATTCGGAGAAAGCTGGTTTAGAGAGCCGGCGTGGTGTGGTGGTTAGGAGCGGGGGGACTCTAACCTGGGAGGACCGAGTTTGATTTCCCACTGCATCTCCGCATGAAACCGGCAGGGGAACCTTGGGCCAGTCACATTTTTCTCCGAACTCTCTCAGCCCCACCTGCCTCACAGGGTGTCTGCGGTGGGGAGGGGAAGGGAAGGCGATTGTAAACCGCTTTTGAGACTCTGTCGGGTAGAGAAAAGTGGGGTATCGAAACCAAATCCTTATCTTCTTCTTCTTTATCCATCCCTTTGGGCGGAGGCAGTGAGAAAGAGAGACACAGACAGACAGACAGAGAGAGACAGAGAAAGAGAGAGACAGACAGACAGACAGAGACTGGGGGCGAGTCTACATTAGCTTTCCCCTCCATTGTTCTACCAAACCCACGTTGGAACAGAAATTCCCCTCTGCACTGCATGCTGCTTTCGCTTCCTTTGATCATCAAGTTTAATGGTACCTTCTGCATAGATTTCTGGCCATTCAGGTGTGACTTTGCAGTCAGTACGGCCTTCCTCCGGGGTATTTGAAAGTGGTTTTGAGCTGCACCTTTTCCTCCCGGTTGAGAAAATGTGGAGCGAATGCCAGATGCAAAATTGCCCAGAGAGACAGACAGAGACAGACAGAGAGATGGTGGAGAACAAGAAGAAGAGGAAGAAGAAAAGGAGGAGGAGGAGATTGGATTTATACCCTGCCCTTCACCGCGCGGAGGCGCAGAGCGGCTTTCAAACTCCTTTCCCTTCCCCTCTCCACCACAGACACCCTGTGAGGTAGGTGGGGCTGAGAGAGCTCTGACAGAGACTGCTCTTTTTCAAGAACACCTCTGACAGAACTATGGCTTGCCCAAGGTCATCCAGCAGCTGCATTGTGGAGAAGTGGGAATCAAACCCAGTTCTCCCAGATTAGAGTCCGTGCACTTAACCACGACACCAAACTGGAGACGGAGAGACAGAGAGACAGAGAGATAAAGACAGAGCCTGGACAACCAGACCGAATAGGGTGGAACATCCCTTCTCCCAGCCTGAAATTGCAGCCGGAAAGGCAGGCGAGAGAGATGCCGATTTCTCCGCCAGCTGCTCTGCCTGCCAAAGGGAAAGATGCCCAAAGAAGGGAATGTCTGTGCTACGGCGCTTCACTCTTTGGGACGCTCTGCAGCGGCCGTCCATTGCGCCAGAATCCTTTCTGTGCTGAGGGGGAGCACACCCGACCAGCGAAGGCTTCGGGGGGGGGGGGGGGGAAAGGC
>NW_015161042.1:5505-9812 GCF_001447785.1 Gekko japonicus
TGTTGTGGGGAGGGGAAGGGAAAGGAGATTGTAAGCCGCCCTGAGACTCCGAGTGAAGGGCAGGGTATAAATCCTCCTCCTCCTCCTTCAGGCGACAGAGATCAGTTCTCCTGGAAAAAATGACCACTTTGGAAGGCGCGCTCCAATAGTGCAATTTTGTCAAATATTATGAGTTGTTACGTACAACGCGTAAAATCAGATGTATCACCAAATGGATTACATATTTTGAAATATAGAAACAGACAATAAAACATCAATATGACAGGATTCTGGGATAGATTCCGTCTTTAAAGAATAAACTAGAACTTTCCGAAAGTTAGCGATACTCTGCTAACAATAAAAGAAGAAGAAGAAGAAGAGATTGGATTTATACCCCGCCCTTCACTTGGAGTCTCAGAGCAGCTTACAAACTCCATTCCCTTCCCCTCCCCACAACAGACACCCTGTGAGGTAAAAGAGGTTACATGTTTAACAGCTGGACGAACTTCTGCGCTGAAATTAAATCGTTATAGAAACCTAAATATTGTCTTAGGTGTTTGTCTAAATCGAAATTTTATTCTTACTGGTTAATTATTTAAATACTAGTGGAATACAGAATAAGATATTGAAACGACAATCAATATCTCCATCACCTTTAATATGATATTCGGATAATTCCAGCATTAAAAAAAAATTATTCCCATAATATGAGTCATAAGCTTACAATTTCTGCTGAAATTCTGTCACGAAATGCGCTTTATTTACAGCCCCGGTCAGTAATGGTTTCTTCAATCCCTCTGACAGGGCTTATATGAACAAGAACAAGAAATCTCCTCACTCTCACTCAGCATAAAAGGGATAGTAGACAGCTTGAATTTTAATAATTCAAGGTTTCTCTTGCTCAGAGGCCCGTCGAATCCGACTCTAAGGGTGTGGTGCTCATCTCCGTTTCCAAGCCGAAGAGCCAGCACTGTCCAAAGACTTCTCTGTGGTCATGTGGCTGGCATGACTAGACGTCGAGGCACACGGAGCACTGTTACCTTCCCACCGAAGCGGTACCAGTTTGGTGTGGTGGTCAAGTGCGCGGACTCTAATCTGGGAGAACCGGGTTTGATTCCCCACTCCTCCACTTGCAGCTGCTGGATGACCTTGGGCAAGCCGTAGTTCTGATAAGAGCTGTTATTGAAAAAGAGCAGTTTCTGTCAAGAGCTCTCTCAGTCACACCTGCCTCACAGAGCTGTTCTTGAAAAAGAGCAGTTTCTGTCAAGAGCTCTCTCAGGCCCACCTGCCTCACAGGGTGTCTATTGTGTTGAGGGGAAGAGAAAGGAGTTTGTAAGCCACTCTGAGACACCTTTGGGTAGTGAAGGCGAGGTATAAATGGTCCAATCTCTTCTTTCTTCTTCTTCTTCTTCTTCTTCTTCTTCTTCTTCTTCTTCTTCTTCTATTTATCTACTTGCACATTCTTTCTTTCGAACTGCTAGGTTGGCAGGAGCTGGGGCCAGAGACGGGAGCTCACTCCGTCACGCGGCACTCAGGTCTCAAACTGCCGAGCTTCCGGTCTGCAACTCAGTGTCTTAACCTCCAAGCCACAAGAAGAAATGAATGTTAATAACCCTCTCCAAGAGCGGGGAGTGGCAGGGAGTCCTCACTGTTTGCTGGAAGGCCACAAAAGGTGGCTCTACGTACGGAGCAGCTGGCTCAGTGTACAGGTGGTTTCTCTTCCATTCACCCAGAAGCCTTGACTTAGAGAGTTCCGAGAAATTAGCAGTACTATTTGGTTGTTTTGCAGGGGCAGAGGGTCCATGGCCCTTGCAGTTAGCTGCCCTAGTTTGTTAATTTGAGATCTGAGAGTAGTTGAAGGCAGCGGTCATTTCCTGCAGGAGCGCACAGGAGCGGGGCTCCGGCAGTAAAGAGCCCAGGGGGCGGGCACATGCAACAAGCCCTACCCCCTGCTCCCAGCAGCCCTCAGTCAGAGCAAGAAGCAGCCAGGTAAGCTGCAGAGCTCCCCCCAAGCCCCCTGGTCCAAAACAGTCCAGTGGCACCTTTAAGACCAAGTTTTATTCAGGCACAAGCTCTCCGTCCTCTGCGAGGACAGATCTGCATGTTCCCCCTCCAATAGCTAGCAATCCAAAACAGTCCAGTGGAGCCTGGGCTGTGGGTGTTGCCTTCTGACACACTTCCGGTGATGCCAGGGGGTGTGGCACATGCAAATAAGTCATGCTAATGAGTTATGCGAAGGAGCTCCTGCACCTCTTTTTCTACGAAAGGACCCCTGATTCTAGGTGAATGAATGAACCGAATGAAACCAAATGAAATAATAAATAGGTGCTGGGAGGGCAATAGAGGGAGGGCTTCTGGAGTTCTGGCCCCGCTGGTGGTCCTCCTGATGGTCCCTAAGTTTTGGCCACTGTGTGACACAAGAGTGTCGGACTGGATGGGTCATTGGCCTGATCCAACATAGCTTCTCTTACGTTCTTAAGCCTTCTCTGCTGAGAGTCTAAGCCATGGTGTCGTGGTTAGAGTGTTGGCCTAAGGTCTGTGAAAGCGAGGATCACTCCCAGCTGCACCATGGAATCTTGCCAGTTTACCCTGGGGCCAGTCCCGCACTCTTATTCTAACCCGCCTCACAGGGTTGTTGTGAGGAGAAAACGGGGGAGAGGTTTATGTAAGCCGCCATGTGTCCCCATTGGGGAGAAGGATGGGGTATAAATGAAACATAGAAATAAAGTTGCTGGCGCTGCTGGGGGTCTGCTCCCTTACAGCTGCCAGCAGCCCTGTAGAACTGTGGCCCGCCGGAAAGTTTATGGATGAAAGATATAAAGTTTACAGCGAGTCGAGCACTTAAGAGAAAATTGGTACAAGATGTTCTACCGTTGGTATATTACTCTGAAAGATACTGAGAAGGTGGGTGAAAAAATATAAAGGAAAGTGCTGGAACTGTAAAGAGACAGCTGGTACCTTTTGCTATATGTGGTGGTGGTCCTGCAAAAAGACCAATGCCTTTTGGATGGAAATACACACTGAAATGCAGAACCTCCAAGTATGCTATTAGGAATTTTACCATCTAATATAAACAGATTTGAGAAGGAGATAGGATTTATACCCCGCCCTTCACTCGGAGTCTCAGAGCGACTTACAAACTCCTTTCCCTTCCCTTCCCCAACCGGCTTCCGAGCAAGGGAAACCTTGAATCATTAAAATTCAAGCCATCTACTATCCCTCTTATGCTGAGTGAGAGTGAGGAGATTTCTTGTTCTTGTTCATATAAGCCCTGTCAGAGGGATTGAAGAAACCATTACTGACCGGGGCTGTAAATAAAGCGCATTTCGTGACAGAATTTCAGCAGAAATTGTAAGCTTATGACTCATATTATGGGAATAATTTTTTTTTAATGCTGGAATTATCCGAATATCATATTAAAGGTGATGGAGATATTGATTGTCGTTTCAATATCTTATTCTGTATTCCACTAGTATTTAAATAATTAACCAGTAAGAATAAAATTTCGATTTAGACAAACACCTAAGACAATATTTAGGTTTCTATAACGATTTAATTTCAGCGCAGAAGTTCGACCAGCTGTTAAACATGTAACCTCTTTTACCTCACAGGGTGTCTGTTGTGGGGAGGGGAAGGGAATGGAGTTTGTAAGCTGCTCTGAGACTCCAAGTGAAGGGCGGGGTATAAATCCAATCTCTTCTTCTTCTTCTTCTTTTATTGTTAGCAGAGTATCGCTAACTTTCGGAAAGTTCTAGTTTATTCTTTAAAGACGGAATCTATCCCAGAATCCTGTCATATTGATGTTTTATTGTCTGTTTCTATATTTCAAAATATGTAATCCATTTGGTGATACATCTGATTTTACGCGTTGTACGTAACAACTCATAATATTTGACAAAATTGCACTATTGGAGCGCGCCTTCCAAAGTGGTCATTTTTTCCAGGAGAACTGATCTCTGTCGCCTGAAGGAGGAGGAGGAGGATTTATACCCTGCCCTTCACTCGGAGTCTCAGGGCGGCTTACAATCTCCTTTCCCTTCCCCTCCCCACAACAGACACCCTGTGAGGTAAAAAAAGAAGAGGAGATTGGATTTATACCCCGCCCTTCACTCCCCAAAGGAGTCTCAGAGCGGCTCACAATCTCCTTTCCCTTCCCCTCCCCACAACAGACACCCTACCCCCCCCCACAACAGACACCCTGTGAGGTAAAAAAAGAAGAGGAGATTGGATTTATCCCCCGCCCTTCACTCCCCAAAGGAGTCTCAGAGCGGCTCACAATCTCCTTTCCCTTCCCCTCCCCACAACAGACACCCTGCGAGGTAAAAAAA
>NW_015161042.1:13800-15541 GCF_001447785.1 Gekko japonicus
GAACAGCATAGTATTGTAACAGCACAGACAGTTTGACGCAGTAATCCAGAGCAAGAGGTGTCAGTGATCAGATGCTGTTAAATAAACAAAATATTGCAAGAGTGCTGATGTTTTAAGCATGTTTTTATTTTAAGTTAAAAAAAAAACCCATTTGTGTTTGTGTCCGTTATAAACTTTATATCTCTGCTGCCTGGCATTACATTTTATGACACGCGTGGCCCAGCCCAACAAGGTCTCATTTATGTCAGATCTGGCCCTCATAACAAATGAGTTCGACACCCCTGCTCTAGGCCATTATACCCCACTGAGGCCCCTCCCCTTCCCAAACCCCACCCCCTCCTCAGGCTCCGCCCCCAAAGCTCCCTCTAAGCTGTGGAGTCTTGTGAGCAAAAATTCTACTCTGAGCAACTGGCATTAAAGTTGTGAGCGAGCGATTTGGCTACTGCATACATTAGTTTGCTCTGGAGCCATCCCTTCCTGAGCTCAGACAAAAATGGGTGAGCCAGAAGCTAAAAAACTGTGAGCTAGCTCACACTCACTCAGCTTAGAGGGAACACTGCCGCCTGGTATTTCTGGCCACTGTGTGACACAGAGTGTTGGACTGGATGGGCCTTTGGCCTGATCCAACATTGGCGTCTCTTATGTCCTTATGTCTGGGGCAAGAGATGCTCTGCATCCTTGGTGCTTTGGGGGGGGGTCAACAGTGGGAGGGCTTCTAGTGTCCTGGCCCCACTGCTGGACCTCCTGAGGGCACCTGGTATTTCTGGCCACTGTGTGACACAGAGTGTTGGACGGGATGGGCCTTTGGCCTGATCCAACATTGGCGTCTCTTATGTTCTTATGTCCCTGGGTTAGAGCCGCCATTCCCATGCACAGCTTCAAGGGGACACTGGTCGGAAGCCCCGCTCACCAGCAGTTTGGAGCCACGCAGGGTCTTGCAGTGCCCATTTTAAGAGGACAGCAGTTATATTCTGCTCAGGATGGGAGTGGCTCCACGGCGGGGGGGGGGGGCGGAGGAGGGGGGGGGGACGAGGAGGAGAGGGAACATTGCTTCCGACCTAAGGGCCAAACAAGGAGCACGTTAGAGGATCTGGGCCCAGCAGGGCTCCAGGTGATTTTGGAAGGTCCCCAGAGCACATGGGCGGGTAAACAGGAGGGCTGAAATGAACCAGCCCCTGCCAGGCACTCCACGGTTTCCCCTGCAGACTGGGAACCTGCTTGCTAGTCTGGCCACAAAGAGGCACCCACGGGCCACCGCAGCCCTGCAGATCAGCAAAGCGAGCAGCGAGCTTTTCTTCTCGCAGTCTGTCGCCTCCAGCTCTTCTCTCCCTTCCGGACTCCAACAGCAACCGTAGTCCAGGGCCGGGGAGTCAAATCCTTGAGAGGAGAGCACGGCCGGCTTAGGTGTGCACATGGGCGTGCATGCTTAACCTCTCCTCTCACTTGGCGTAGCATTGCACGATTGAACTCCCTTGCATGCCCATCTTACAAGTGAAACGGGAACGGGGCAGTCCCAGGTACCGAGAGGCCCTTGGTAGACGGTGCCAAAGAGACCCACCCGTCTGCCCACCAGCAGACACTCCTCATATCTTCCCACCCTCCCTGTGCACCCCACACTCAGCTGTGCATCTTCCTGTAAACCCACCAGCTACCCATGCTCAGTAGCCGCACCACCTCGGACAGGGCGTTCAGCTGGGAGTGCTGTTGCCGTGACAATGCCCCAGCGTCCACCCTCCAAAGC
>NW_015161043.1:0-9379 GCF_001447785.1 Gekko japonicus
CCAATCTCTTCTTCTTCTTCTTTTGAGCTCATTTGAAGTAAGGGTCGGAGTATAGCTTTCCATGTGACCACCCATTGCCATAACACTTTGCTGAGAACCACATTGGTAGCAAAGAAACCACACATCAGTACTGCCATGTTTATACCACCTTTGTTTCTGGGTCCAGTTGAAGGTCCTGGTTCTTACTTTCAAAGCACTTCATGGCCTGGGGTACCCACATCCATCTTGAATATCAGTGGTAAAGTCAACTTATGCATAATGTAAATTATTTTTTAAAAATACATGAAGGACTGTCTCTCATGGTATGAACCCATGCACCAACTTCATTGTTCTCAGTAATACTTGCTTGCTGTATCTCCAATCTGTTTTAGCTCAATTGTTGTTGCTTTTTCAATGCTAGCCCCATTCCTCTGAAATGATCTCCCAGAGGAGAATATCCTCCTTAGTAAATCTGTATTGCTTCAGTGAGCTTTTTATAGGTGATTCTGAAGATAGTAAGCGAAATTTGTTTCTGTGGGTATTTATAACTTGAATGGTAATATTTTGTATATGGAGTTTCATAATGTGGTTTTATATATTCTTGCTGTGAGCCACCTTGGACCCCTTTTTTGATGGACTGGGAGAAGGCAGGGTAAAATATTTTGATAAATGTGGCATGGAAGGTACAAAAATGTTCTTTCAGCTTGTCATATCATTCACCGTTGCCATAATCCAACCAGGGATGCTTTCACACAGAGGAGTCTCCCTGTTCCAGCCACATGACTTGCGAGGAGGTTTTTTTGTTTTCCTGTTTCTACATGACCTTATCTTACTTTCATGTCAGATCCCAAACACCCTGGTCTTTCCACACAAACCCCCCTGCTTTATTGTAAACTGCAAAAAAACAAAACAAAACAACAACAAAAACCCACCCAGTTTCCCCCCAGAAGGACACTATCAGCGTGACCTTTGTTATGTTTCTGAAAGGAATGGTATCCTTTTTGCTTGAATGAAAGGAAATGCCCCCTTCATTCAGTTCATTCATTTGCCCTTTCTCCATGAACTGCCCTGATGGCACCAATAAAACGGGGGGAGGGGCTTTGAGAAAAACAAGGTAGTGCCATTTCAAGATTTCTACAGTGGAAAGCTCCCCTCCCTCCAGATGTTTGGTTTATAAATTTATTCATAGTTTGGGGCTCCATTTCAACACATGAAAATGTTCCTGTGATGGACTGCACTTTTTAAGAGGCGTAGAAGTGCTGTACCAACAACTAAAAGATTGCAAAGGGTTAATTCTTCACAGAGACAGTGAGCCTTGAGTGACAGGCTGCTGTAAGCAATCTGATTGGTTAGCATCACCTGAGCAAAAAAAAGGCTTGTGAGAGTTGGATGCTGAAGAGATTCGGTCAGATTCCTGACTTCACTGAGAAGGAACGTGTACTGAGACTATCTGAGAATAGCCCTGACATAAAAAGGGTTTAGTGCTAACATCAGCCTTGACTGAATGCAGTCTGAATTCAGCATTAGCTGAGGGCAGTTTGGACACATACAGAGAACTGGGGGAGAGTTTGGCAAGGAAATCTGGGTAGTAGAGGAGACTCCCATTCAAGCCAAAGGAAAGGGGATAGATCTCTTAGGGAGAGAAGAAGATTCCCTACCTAGTCAAACAGGGTTATCTCTGAGGAATACAGAATTCCCTGGTCTGGTGTGATTAGAAACTGCCTGTAGAGATCTTAAAAGTCAGTGAACTCAAGAAGAGTGCTGATTCCAAGAGAAGGGGTTTGGGCACTGGGAAGATTCTACCAGCTTTCTGGGCAACAAAAGAGTCAGCAATTACTCAAATAAAGTGAACTAGAGTGTTTGGGGAAACCCTGGAACAAAAACCTCTCAATATAAAAATCTAAGTAACTGTAAATAAATTAGGAACCTCTCATTAGCATGGTTTATAAGTTCAAAAGTCTTTGCTTGTACTAATTTAACCTCAGTAATTTCAACCCCTGATTTCACCTGCCCTTTCCCTTTGATGTTAAATAAAACCTTTTGTTATTTTTGAATTTTAAAAGCATCTCAAGTGCCATTTTCAAGGGTTTAAGTTAAAGGGCGATCCTATCCCTTCCCTCAGGGTCCTGGGTTGAGCAAATAGTCAAAATATATCCAACTGACAGGGTGGGACAGCCAAAGTTTCTTCAGGGGAGAGGAAAACATGTTACCAGGGCTGCTCAGTCAGTGAGGGGACAGAAAAACGGAGGGAAAATCTAGCCTCTGAGGGAGGGAAGTGGAAGGGGTCCATCGTAGCTGCCTTCCATGTGTATTCCTTCACAGTATGAATTCCCCCCCCCCCCGACTGATGACATTATATCACTTGGAAATACTTTGGAAGGGGGCAAATGTCCTATTGCCAAATGATTCCATATCCTTTAAAAAATACCCCACCCCCCCAGCTTGGAAGCATTGCATGGTTATCTTTTCCAGGTGTATACTTATGGACTCTCTAAGCTTAACTTGCTGAACTGTAGCAATAAAATGTATGTTTGTACCCCTCTTGTTACACTGGCTGTCAATAGGCTGGCTGTTTTATTTTGGCATCTCATGAATATGCTTTTTCATCATAGGACATTCATTCCAGCACAGAGGGGCCAACTTGGGATTTCCAAATAAACATTTTGCCATGCATTTGAAGCTGTAAGGGATGTTCATTATGTATTATAAAACTGGGATCTTTTTCATATTGCTGTTTTGCATATTTTTTCGAGATTACTTTTTAAAGACTTCTTTTTAGGATATTGTCTTAGGACCAGTTTTTCTTCTGGTATTCTATCCTATCCTCATGTGATGGATGGGGACAGTTACTTTCTTAAACATGAATTCCCTTTCCACTGCTGCTTTTAAAAAGTCAGCAAAGTCATTGGTACAATCTGCATTGGTCTTTCCTGCCTTTGTGCCACCGATCCCACATCGTCTAACAGTGAAATTGACTGTTGAAATCCAGCCTGTGCTGAAGTTGTTGTACTGGCTTCCAATAGCGTTCTGGATTCGCTTCAAGGTGCTGGTTTTGTCCTTTAAAGCCCTAAATGGTCAGGGGCCTGCCTACTGAGGGACTGCCTTTCCCTGTACGTTCCCCCGAGAGCACTGCGGTCTGGAACACAACACCGCCTGGCTCCCCCGGGCCTAGGGATGCCAGGTTGGCAGTAACTAGGGCCAGGGCGTTCTCCCTGGCGGCGCCAACGCTGTGGAATGAGCTCCCCAATGAGATTAGAGCTCTATGGGACCTCCAGCAGTTCTGTAGAGTGGTAAAAACGGAGCTGTTTTGCCAAGCACTTTATTGCAGGATGCCACTGTATTTATTTATTTAGCCTAGCTGTATGTATTGAAACTGTATGAATTGTATTTTATTTTGTATTTGCTGGTTTTAAATGGTTTGTTGGTTTTAAATTGTTTGTAAGCCGCCCTACCAACCTAGCAGTTCGAAAGCAAGAAATTGCAAGTAGATAAATAGGTATCACTTCAGTGGGAAGGTAACAGCGTTCCGTGCACCTTGGTGTTTAGTCATGCCGGCCACATGACCACAGAAATGTCATCGGACAGCGCTGGCTCTTCGGCTTTGAAACGGAGATGAGCACCGCAACCCTAGAGTCGGATTCGACTGGCTTTCGAGCAAGGGAACCTTTACCTTTACCTAAGCCGCCTTGAGCTGCTTTGGCGGGAGGGCGGGGTAGAAATTAAATTAATTAATAATGAATTAATTAATAACACATTTCTGTCTGCCTTTCTTTCCACATCTGTTCTTGTGTTGCTTCTTCTGAGCATCGGCTGTCTGCATCACTTTATTGCCATTTAGTGGGGACTCCAAGGTCACTACGGCACCTCACCGCGTCATGTGGATTTGGTTTTAAGGTGGTTTAATTGCTTCTCCCACCCTCCGAGCAGCTGTGAGCGATAAGCGAACAACTGCAGCCAAATTCTCCCCCCCCCAAGTTTTCTAAGGAGATACGCAAATTGTCACAAAGGAAACAAGTTAGCTGAAAACCCAGTTGTCTGCTTTTAAAAGCCATAGGAAGCTGTATGCTAGAGCTATACCCAGTCAATGCTCAGGAAAACGTTAGAAATCATAGAAAATAATGTTATGCTGCTTATATCAAACCGTGTATAAATGACATTGATACAAACAAGAAAGAAGGAAGGGAGGTCCAAAAAATGCAGGTTGATGAAGTTTTCGTGAATACAAATTAGTTTCAACAGGCTTCATCCAAACAGGACCTCGTGGAACAAAAAGATGTCTTCTAAGATTCATTCATCATTAAGTATGATAGTGAGGATCGTATCATTTCATAAAAGTTCTCATCATATGCCTTAGTGATATATTCTACAGTTGCAATGAAATATTCCAAGAGAGCATTCTGGAAGGAGGGCAGCCAGGGAACATTTTTCGGCAATCATTTTTTTTTTGGAGGGGGGTGGTTGGAAGCCTGCCCACCCCTGAACCATTTTGTTATTTACTGGGGCAGTCCCCAGAATGCCCTGCCAGGCAACTGCTGGGTGTTTTGTGCTTTTTATCCAGCTTGTTTGGTCTTTCCTGCCTCCCCTGCCTCCCCCTCCACCAGGTTTCCCCCTTTACCTTCTGCGGGGCAGTCGCGGGTGCTGTTTCCTCCCCGCAGTGCAGTGCAGTGCCCTGTCGGCACCACTGGGAGGCCACTCCTCCCCCCCCCTCTCTCTCGCGTTCTCCCTAAACATGATGCAGACGGAAAGATTTTATACTGAGCCAAATGGAACGCAACAGAAGCCAGCTCCAGAGCTGAAAGAAGCAGATTGGGCCATTGCTGTCTTTAAAGCAGCATTGGAAAGGTGGAGTGGGGGGAATACAGGCTTAAATTATCACAATAGGGGAATAAATGAGGCAAGGGCATGCAGTAACCTTTTTGTTTGCCTATTTCTGCCCAATTGTAAAACAGTAGATGAGTGTAGAGACACTGTGAAGCAATGAGCATTCTTAACAGAAAGGAAAGTTAACCATAACTTTAAATGTGCCCTGGGCAGTGTTCCCTCTAAGCCGAGTTAGTGTGAGCTAGCTCAGTTTTTTAGCCTCCTCTGGCTCACACATTTTTGTCTCAGCTCAGGAAGGATGGCTCCAGAGCAAACTAATTTAAGCAGCAGTCAAATCGCTTGCTCACAGCTTTAAAGCCAGTCGCTCACAAAGTAGCATGGTCCGGCGCCCGGTCTGGGTGTAGCTGGTCAAGATCGGTCATCAGCCGACGGCCCATCAGCATTTCGACCGGACTCCATCAAGTGGCGGTGGGGGTAGTGGTCCTCTGACTGAACAAAAACGTGGTGAGCCGGTAGTCGCAGTCGCCTTGCACGATCCTGTGCAGTGACTCTTTGGTAGTCCTCACCATCCGTTCCGCCTGCTCGTTGGTTGTCGGGTGAAAAGGCGCTGAGCAGATGTGCAGAATGTCGTAGTAGCGGACGAAGTCTCCGAACTCCGTGGACATGAAGGCTCCCTGTTGTCCGATACCAGGGTGTCTGGGATCCTGTGGGTGCTGAACACCTTCCAAAGGGACTTGATTGCGGCCCTGGATGACGTGGATGCTACGGGGATTACCTCGAGCCACTTGGAGAATGAAGCGACTATTAGGGAAAAAATTTGCCCCTGAAACGGGCCCGCGAAGTCCAAGTGCAGGTGAGCCCAGGGTTTGCTCGAAGATTCCTATGGGCACACTGGGGCTCCCGGGGGATTAGGCCGTGTCTCCTGGCAGGTGTAGCACCGGTTGACTAGGTCCTCTATCTCCCCGTCCAACGCTGGCCACCAGACGTAGCTGCGTGCTAGGGCTTTCATTTGCACGATCCCCGGATGGGTTTCGTGCAGCACAGCCAGCGTGCGGTTCCACAAGGGAGCAGGGATGACCACCCAGCTACCCCACAAGAGACACCCCCAGTGAGCCGACATCTCGTCCCGGTGGGAGGAAAATGCAGCAAATTCCAGGCCCACTTTCCCGGTGGGCAACCCCCCCCCCAGTCCAGCACACAGGAGATTATGTGATCCCGGCTGGAGAACTTAGCAACCTCAGGTACCTGGATCAGGAGGTCTGGAAGGTCGTCGAGGAGGAGAATCTGGTGCATGGGAGCCGGGTCCAGATCGCTCTCGGGGAGCGGAAGATGGCTGAGGGCGTCTGCGTACCCCATTGCCTGGCCTGGCCGATGCAGGAGGTCGTACTTGTACCCCGCCAGGAAGATGGACCAGCGCAGCACTCGCAGCGATATCATCTGGGGTGTTTGGCAGTTCTGGGCAAGGAGGCCCAACAGGGGCTTATGGTCCGTGAAGACGGAGAAGGGGCGGCCATACGGGTAATGATGGAATTTCTTAACCCCGGCAACGATGGCCAATGCCTCCTTATCTATTTGCACATAGTTGCACTCTGCATTAGACAATATCCGGGAATAGTATGCCGCTGGTACCTCGTGGCCGTCGGGCAGCTGGTGGCCCAACACAGCCCCACCTCGTATGGCGATGCATTGCATGTGAGCACTACAGGGAGAGACTCGTTGAAGTGAGCGAGTACCGAGTTGGACACAAGGAGGTCCTTCACTTCCTTGAAGGTGGTGGAGTGCCGCGGGCCCCATGCCCAAGGGGAGGACTTGTCAAGCAAGCGATGGAGGGGCTCGGCCACTGCCACCTTGTGTGGCAGGAACGAATGGTAAAAATTGAGTAGGCCTCAGAAAGCCTGCAGTTCCATTTTGGATTTCGGGGCCGGGTCGAGATTGAGGGACACGGGGGGGGGGTATAGCCTCAATGACCCATCAGAAACTGTGGGAAATTCCTGGCACACATCACTGTAATCCCCATGCCCCAGCTGGTTGATACCCGTCACCGCTAAGCCCAAAGCATTGAACCAGGAAAGGCCTAGGAGGCTGGTGAGTGGGGTCTTGACCATGACCAGTTCCAGGAGGCCATCAAAAGCCTGATACTGTACACGGAACTGGCCCACCCCCTTGATGGACTTGTCAAGCAAGCGATGGAGGGGCTCGGCCACTGCCACCTTGTGTGGCAGGAACGAATGGTAAAAATTGAGTAGGCCTCAGAAAGCCTGCAGTTCCATTTTGGATTTCGGGGCCGGGTCGAGATTGAGGGACACGGGGGGGGGGTATAGCCTCAATGACCCATCAGAAACTGTGGGAAATTCCTGGCACACATCACTGTAATCCCCATGCCCCAGCTGGTTGATACCCGTCACCGCTAAGCCCAAAGCATTGAACCAGGAAAGGCCTAGGAGGCTGGTGAGTGGGGTCTTGACCATGACCAGTTCCAGGAGGCCATCAAAAGCCTGATACTGTACACGGAACTGGCCCACCCCCTTGATGGCCACTGGGTTCCGCTGGAGATTCCTCAGCCGGATCCCCGTTGACTCTAGTTTGGGACCCCCATGCGGGCATAGGCGGCGGAGGGACTCCTCCAAGATTATGGACAGGGCTGACCCCGTGTCCAGCTCCATTATGCAGGGAGCACCCTCAATTACTACAGTCATGTTTAACTTGGGGGTGGACTCTTGGGAAAGGTAATGTACCTGGTTATTGTGGATCACTGTGTTGTGGCTTTCGTTGGCCCCGTGATGTGAAGAGGTGGTCTTCCGTGAATGGCAAACCCGGGCTATGTGTCCCTGCTTGATGCACGCCCGGCAGATGGCGTCCTGGAATCGACAGTTCTTGCGCTCGTGCATCTCACCACAGCTGGTGCATGGTGCGGAGCTGGAAGGCTGCACAGTGTTGCGTGCGGTGGGGCGGCCGGTGGCCTGCCGGTGACCCTTGCTGCTGTTGGGGTGCAGGTGGATGTGTTACCTGGTGCGTGCCATCTTCTTCCTCTGAGACGTCGGATTCAGAGGTGACGGATGCCTGATGGATGGAGTGCGCCTGGTGGTCCTTTTGCTTTTTTTCAAATGCTGTCGCCGTCTGTAGAGCAGTCTCGAGTGTGAGTTCTGCTTGTGGCATGAGCTTCCAGCGAAGCTTTGGCTCCCGGACTCCCCATAGGAATTGCGTTAACAGGGAGTCTGCCAGGTCCGTGAACTCACAACCGCTAGCTATCCGGCGGAGGTTGGCGAGGAACTCCGCGATTGATTCTCTGGATTTTTGTGTCCGCAAGTGTCAGCAAGCTGCCATTCTGTTTTCTGTGACCTCTGTGTACATATCCTTTCCCTGTTGCACCCGGCTTGTTTTTATCATCCTGCTCCTGCGTTGGAATGCACAAGATAACTGCTGGAGGTTGTGTGGGGGAGAAGATGCTGTAATGCTTGCCTTTTGCTTTTCTCATGAGTATTGCACCTGTGTTTTGTCTGATGTTTTGCCTGGTTCCCACGGACTGGGCGCGCAACCGTTTCATTAGCCCGCCAGCGGGAATGCTATTCATTGGATCTGTATCTGTTTGAACTTCCTTTATTATGCTTGACCTAACTGTGTATCCCCAGTTCTAACAAAGAACGTGTTTGAGTATGTCTTCAACGCTTTGAAATAAATTTTGCTTTTCTTGAAAACGTGGATTTATTCTCGATGCTTGAGGATCCAACATATTGTTAGAACTCCCTTTCTCCTATCGTTCCGAATCTGGCAAGATCATGAGCGGAATTGAGGGAAACCTACCTAACACGGAGGGGGACTCAGGATCGGGCCCACAAACCTCCGCGTCTTTGGTGTTCACGACTGCAGCCTCGATGGAGGGTGCCGTGGGGGGAGCGATTCCCCGCCTGCCTGCACATCTGTCTTGGCCGCCTCCGACCCCTTCGCAATGGGGTCCGCGGAAGACTCACCAGCAGGATGATTGGACTATGTACAACACCCAAGGCACCCGTGAGGTGTACTCCCGTCGGGGGAGCGGATTACGTGAGAGTCTGTTTGACAAGGGATTGTTCCCGGAACCTGGGTCTACCTCGGAGAAGGGGAGCCCCAAGCAGGACCTCGAGGAGTGGATGTTCGAGCCGTCGGGACCGCGTGGTCACGCAGAAGATGAAGAGGGCACCGGAGCCTTCCAAACGGAAGAGGACTATGACCCACCCCCGGACTACCGCCCTCGGGACCCAATCCCGGAGGAAACTACCGGAGAACGACTAGCAGAACTGGAAGACTCGGTGAGAGACTTAATGCGGGCATTCCAGGATGTGATGGAAGGCCTGCCGGGAATGTTGGACGTTAGAATGGCCAATTTCCTGGACGCACACGCCGCGCAGTTACAAGTTGCTCCTGCACCGGGATTTCCCGCGCCGCCGATGCCTGCCCAGCCGCTACAAGCACCGGGAGTCCCCGCGCAGCAGGTCCCTGCCCAGCCGCCGGTGAGACCGCCTCCGCAAGTGCCTGCCCAACCGCCGATGCCGGGGGGTCCGCCAGTGCCGGGTCTGCCGCCGCCGCTGAGGCCAATGCCAGC
>NW_015161043.1:10390-15522 GCF_001447785.1 Gekko japonicus
GGAGAAGGAGGCGTCAGCGATCCGGCTGGCTCTCTCCACTTGGAGGCAGTGGTTGGAGGGGGCGCAACTGCCATTTGAAGTCTGGACTGACCATAAGAATCTGGAAATGCTGAAATCCCCCCGTTCTCTCAACGCTAAACAACTTCGTTGGGCGGACTTCTTTGCTAAGTTTCGCTTCACTCTTCGTACTTTCCCTGGGACGGCTAATTCCCTGGCTGACGCGCTCTCACGCCTCCCACAACATGACAGTCAGCGTGAGATCATCATGGACTCTGTCTTTTCCCCCTCCCATCTGGGGGGGGCCGTGGTCACCAGGGCGCAAGCGCGGGCAATTCCACACTCTGATGAGACTACGCCTTCCCTTTTCCCTGTGGGGGGGGGGGCCTGGGTCCAAAAATATCTGTCTGCTTTGACTGTTGAGGATGATGCCTCCCTGACAACGTTGCCTGATTGTGTCCGTAGCCCTGAAGGTCTGATTTATTCTGGAGACAAACTGTATGTGCCTATTTCAATGAGGAGGGAGGTGATGGAGTCTGCTCACGGTTCGAAACTGGCAGGGCATTGGAGTTTTGTTAAATCTCTGCAACTCATCCGCAGACAGTTCTGGTGGCCACAGATGCGCAAAGACCTCTTGACTTTTGTTCGGTCCTGCCAAACCTGTGCCTTGACTAAACCCAGAGTGGGCAAGCCTCCTGGTCTTCTGCAGCCACTCCCTACCCCATCGAGACCGTGGGAAGTGGTGTCCATGGACTTTATTACTGACCTCCCTGCGAGCAAAGGGAACACTGTTATTTGGGTGGTTGTTGATTTATTTTCTAAGCAAGCTCATTTTGTGCCTTTTCCTTCCTTGCCTACAGCTCAGAGGTTGGCGAAATCGTTTATGTCTCACGTGGTGAAAATTCATCAATTACCTGCTAAATTAATTTCTGACAGGGGGACCCAATTTGTTTCTAAGTTTTGGAGGGAACTTCTTTCCATTTTAGGGGTGGAACAAGGGCTCAGCAGCGCGTATCATCCTGAAACTGACGGACAAACGGAACGAGTTAATCAGACCCTGGAACAATATTTGCGTTGTTTTACTAATTATCAACAGAATGATTGGTGTGAATTGTTGCCTCTTGCTGAATATTGTTATAATAATACTGTCCATAGCTCCACAGGCATGTCTCCTTATAAAGCTGTATCTGGTTACGACAGTCCCCCCCTCCCTTTCTTGGAGGGGATGGGCCAACGTCCTGTGGGGGATGCTGATACATGGTGTATGTCCTTGCAAAAAGCATGGCCTCTGTTATGCCAAACACTTGACGCAGCCAAGGCTGCTTACAAGACCCAGGCAGACAAGGGTAGGGTGGTGGGGTTTGATCTGAAACCTGGGGATCTTGTGTATGTCTCGACCAAGAACATTAAGATGCTGCGGCCTAGCAGGAAATTGGGGTGGAAGTTCATTGGTCCATTCAAAGTGCGTAAAGTCATAAATGATGTGGCGGTTGATGTTGTTTTGCCTAAGAATTTACGTGCTCTGCATTCTGTTTTTCACATGAGCCTGTTGAAGAAGGATCCTGGCCCGTCTCCCTGGAGACCAGCAGTTACTCCTCCTCCACCTGTCATTTTGGAAGGGGATGAACATTTTGAGATCGCTGATATCCTTGATTGTAAATTGAAACGTGGTAAACTCTGGTACCTTATCGAATGGGTTGATTTCGGTCCCCAGCACCGCGAATGGGTGGAAGAAGGGGATATTCGGGCCCCTTACCTGATCCGTAGTTTCCACAAGAGGTTCCCGGACAGCCCGGGAGATCTCCCGCCCAGCCCGGGAGATCTCCCGCCCAACCCGGGAGGTGTGTTGTAAGTGTATTTTAAGGGGGGCAGTATGTCAGCAAGCTGCCATTCTGTTTTCTGTGACCTCTGTGTACATATCCTTTCCCTGTTGCACCCGGCTTGTTTTTATCATCCTGCTCCTGCGTTGGAATGCACAAGATAACTGCTGGAGGTTGTGTGGGGGAGAAGATGCTGTAATGCTTGCCTTTTGCTTTTCTCATGAGTATTGCACCTGTGTTTTGTCTGATGTTTTGCCTGGTTCCCACGGACTGGGCGCGCAACCGTTTCATTAGCCCGCCAGCGGGAATGCTATTCATTGGATCTGTATCTGTTTGAACTTCCTTTATTATGCTTGACCTAACTGTGTATCCCCAGTTCTAACAAAGAACGTGTTTGAGTATGTCTTCAACGCTTTGAAATAAATTTTGCTTTTCTTGAAAACGTGGATTTATTCTCGATGCTTGAGGATCCAACAGCAAGATAAAGTCCATGCGGACGGCCCACTTCAATGGCTTTGGGGCATAGAAATTATTGAGAGCGGTGATCAGCTCGTCAAATGTGGCCATCTCCAGCGTCTTTGGCACCACAAGTCTTGTGGCCAGTCGGATGGTGGTGACGCCGCAGGTACTCAGCAGCCACGACTTCTTAATCACGACATCCATGGTGCCCTGGATGTTAAGGAAGTGCGTCAGCTGAGTCACCCAGGCCTCCGAGTACTCGGGATGGTTTGGGTTGAACGGTGTCAGTTGCTGTCCCGGAACTGCAGCCATGACTCGTTGTGATGGCGGGGCCTGATGCGAAGAAGCGGACAGACCTTGTTGGTCTACTCTTGGATCCGGGCGAACCCAGTGGTGCGCCTAGGATCTGAAGTGGCTATTGTTTGCTAGGGCGAAGGTCTGTGTCTGTTTTAGACCGCATGGCCGGACCCACGTAGCTGCAGCCATCTCTGCTCAATACATTATACCACCTTCCCTTCCATTGGCTTGCTCAGGGTCCCCACGGCTGCGGAGAGCCCGAACAAGCTGACTGCTGGAGGGAAGGAGAGGCAGTTTAAACCACCTTCCCTTCCCTTCCCTTTGCTTGCTCAGGATCCCCGTGGCTGCGGAGAGTCCGAACAAGCCGGCTGCTGGAGGGAAAGCGGTTTAAACGGCGGGGGCGACGGCTCTGCTGGCCATTTTTCAGGCCCGGTGCTCCGATGCTTGATGATAGATCTGATGTTCTACTGGAGACTGATCTTCCTGTTTAAGGTTGAGGAACAAGTGGAGGCTGTGATTAAGAGTGTCTTTATCTGGGCCAAAGTATACATACTTTTTTTTTAATCAGTCAGGTCCAGGTAACAAAGCTGCTGTGCGAAAGATTGTTTTAAATGTCTGTGGAGCCAGATTTGGCTTGGGACCAAAATGGGCATGAAGAAGAGGTTCCTGCCTCTCACTTGCATGATTTTACTGAGCTGAAATACCCATTGGGGGAGTTACTTGTCCAATTGTGGAGCTGCATGTGTATCGAATACTGCATAAGCGGTTCCAAAATGTGTTCCAAAACTTCCCGGGCCTATTTTAGCTTGGGGGAATGTTGCTTGGGGGGGGTAGGATCCCCTTCTCCCCTCTGTATTCCTGTCTGAAGCCGAATCAGTAGGATGGCCAGGTTGCCCACTATGGCATGCAATCTCCTGCCTTGGAGCACCATTCTCTGCCAAGGAAAGGATGGGAGGGGACAGTGTACCACAATGGGCCAATGCTACTTCCAGCTGCATGTCTGTAAGTGACATCACCATGTCACATGATGCTCTAGGAATTTCCCTGATCTCTGTTAGGGTTTGGCCCACCCTGATAATATTTCTTTAAGCTAGGGATACCAGGTATCCTCTTTTGATGCCCATTGGCAACCTAGGCATAGAGTTTCTGAAAAATGCTAGTGTGTCCACCATGTTACTTCCAGTTTTTACTGGAAGTAATGTAAGTAACAGTGTCACCACACCAACATACCAGGCCCTGTCCCCTCTCCTCCTGGGGTTGCTGGCAGTGGCCTGGCAACCATAATTGTTATCACTGAGCTTTCGGGAAATCGTAGAGTGTTGTGCAATGCAGTGATGTCGCTTCTGGTTACACAGCCAAAAGTGACATCATGACACTGTGATCTGTTTCGTCAGGTCTCTCCCCTCCATCAGTTTCCTGGGGTTGCCAGTGCTGGTCTGGCAACCAATGTTCCCTCTAAGCTGTGGAGTCCTGTGAGCAAAAATTCTACTTTCTGAGCTACTGGCATTAAAGTTGTGAGCAGGCGATTTGGCTACTGCATAAATTAGTTTGCTCTGGAGCCATCCTTCCTGAGTTAAGGCAAAAATGTGTGAGCCAGAGGCTAAAAAACTGTGAGCTAGCTCACACTAACTCAGCTTAGAGGGAGCACTGCTGGCAACCCTACAGGTCCCAGGAGTCTTTTAAAATGACCCTATTCCCCACAGCTGCTGTGTGGCTGCATTGTTAAGCAAGATCTGACATTCAAAAAAAGTCTTATGTAGCCTAGCCCTCAGTTACATTTAGTTAAAGAACTATCCTCCCTTCTAGACTCCCCACGCTGATGCAGATCTGCATACCTGTAACATGATCTGGAATAGCATTTAGAAGTTAAAGATGGTACAAAATGCAGCTGCCTATTTGCTTGTGAGAATGACTTGAGATGACCACATAACGCCACACAATATGTATTTGTCAGCATTTTTTTCAACGTGTCTCCTACAAAATCCCTGCATACTGCAGAGGATTCAGGAGCATGTTTTAGATCAGGTGTGCTGTCTTGCATAAACAGACTGTGTACATATAACACTCTCCAATGATTATGCATTGTAGGAAAACATTGGCAGAGGGTAGGGTTGCCAAGTACCCTGAAGGAAAACATCCTGTCCCTTTAATAGAGGCTTAACTGAATGTTATTTACAGAGTGATGTTGTTTACCTCCATGCCATGAAAAGCTTCAGCTGCCCATTTTCACACATCATTAAAGGTACAGGAAATTTCCCCCCATCCAGTCCCACTGGCAACCCTTAGATGTGAGCAGGCTATCTTTCAGGGAAGCTCATCCACTATTACTGATCTTTTCAAAGAGAAACCCATGATCAGCTGCCAAGTAACCCTGTGGTTTCCTTGGACATATTTGAAAACTACTGTTTTGTGCTTTTAACTTCTACAAAATGCCACTTTTCTCATCATCTGTTGCTACTTTATTGGTGGTTTTGTTTAACTTCAAATAGCAAGGGGGAAGGAACTTGGATGAGTGAATAGGGTGGTAGCAGGGTTCTGTAACGATATGAGCTTATGTTT
>NW_015161044.1:0-1361 GCF_001447785.1 Gekko japonicus
ACTGTAATAAGATTATAAAGAATATGTAATACATTTCAAATATTAATTGCAATCGGAGTATTACAATATTATAACTACAGAACAGGTAGGTACAATTTTGTGGTGGCTGGAGATCTCCTAGAATTCCAACTCATCTGCATTCTATAAGGATCAATCCCCCTGGAGAAAATGGCTGTGTTGGAAGGTGGACTCAGTGGCATGGTACCCTGCTGACGGCCCTCCCCTTCCCTCCCCTCCCCAAGCCCTGCCTGCCCCAGGCTCCACCCCCCAAATCTCCAGGGATTCCCCAGCCTAGAGCTGGCTGCCCTAAACAGGGGACAGGTGGGAAGTTGTTGTGGGTGATGATCCATGAAGCTGATTGCTTTGTCCCCCATTCGCCCTGAGGGGGGCCCCCCCCCCCCCGTTTGCCTTTGATCATCCAGCCCTGTTGAAGAATTCTGAAGGGTGTGAAAAGCCAGCATACTACCCTGGGTTGTTTTGAGTGGTATGGCATGACGTTGGCTTTTGATTTTTTTTTTAAAAATACAGTATTTTAAACTTTTTGCATGCATGCTGAAATCCGAACTCTTTTCCATGCACTCGTGTTGTTTTCCTTGTGGCAGACGCTTGACTTTTAAAGGTTTTCTACTGACTTTTATGTTGCTAAGATTCAATTGCATCTTTGGTACAGTAGTGACATTAGTTTGTCATCTGTCTACAAGATGGTAGGCTTTTTAAAACGCGTATTGATTGATTGAATGATTGATTGACTGATACCCACCTTTCTCCCCAGAGTGGCTTACATCATTCTCCCCTCCTCCATCTTATCCTCACGACAACCCTGTGAGGTAGAGTGTGACTTAGGGTTGCCAGCTCTGGGTTGTGAAATACCTGGAGATTTTTTCCTGCAGCCCCAAATTGGTTCGGGTGGATGCAGGTTTTTGGCCCTCTCTGCACTGCCTTCATTGTAAACTCAGGACTCATCTACACGTGAATGAACTTTCAAAGAGGCAGCCCTAAAACACCCACATGTGGGTCTGACTACATGGGACACTCTCTCCAGGTGCACCCGAGTCCTGTCAAGCCAGACGGGCATCCGGAGTCCCCATGTTGAAACCTAGGTCTCGGGTGTACGGAGGTCATTGCACTTCCTATGCATCTTTGAAAGAGGTTTAGATACGGAGTCCCCAGGCACGTCTGGCACGGCAGAACCCAGGGCAGACCCAGAAAGAGAGTCAAGCCAGACGGGCATCCAGAGTCCCCATGTTGAAACCTAGGTCTCAGGTGTACGGAGGTCATTGCACTTCCTATGCATCCTTGAAAGAGGTTTAGATACGGAGTCCCCAGGCACGTCTGGCACGGCAGAACCCAGGGCAGACCCA
>NW_015161044.1:2932-11909 GCF_001447785.1 Gekko japonicus
TCGCTGGTGCAAACTGGGAGATTTAAACAGCCTTGGGGGCAAGCTGCGCCAAGTGACCCCGTGTGGGCTCCCCACAGTTTCTCCTCTCCTCCATTTCACCTAGCTTGGAAGCCCCCTTTGGTATCTTGGTCCCACCCCCTGGACTTTGGCCCCAATCAGGTTTCAGTTGCTTGCCCTTTGCTCTGCCTCCTGGGTGTTAAAGATATGAGGTTCCACCTCCATCTTCTTCTTAACCTGGCCCTTCCTAGCCATTGGCCTTCGCCCATGCAGGCTGAAACCGGGCTGTCCTTGTCTCCAGCCTCCTCTCTAGCAGCGGTGTGTGTGTGTGTGTGTGTGTGTGTGTGTGGTCTCTGCTCCTGGGTTCTTGCTGCTTCTCCCTCTAGGTAAGAGCACTATGGGCGTCACAGCTTGCCCAGTGGGGCAGGGGCTAAGTTGGGGGTGGGAGTCAGCCCCAGACAAGCAGCTTACAACATTGTTCTCCTGTCCTCTATTTTATCTTTACCACAACATCTCTGTGAGGTAGGCTAGTCTGAGAGACAGACAATGAGTGACCCAAGGTCACCCAGTCAGTTTCCGAGATGGAGTGGGGATCTGAACCTTGGCCTTCCGGATTCTAGTCTATTACTCTAACCAGTACACCACAATGCCTTTCAAAATGCAAACTTTTATATTCTAATCAAAGCAGCTGACCAGTTTTTCCAAATGCATTTCAGACCCCTGCAATGGCTCACAATTTGAATAATTTGTAATACTATAATGTCAATCTGGGGACCAGAGCGCAATCCCCATTGTGATGGGGATAATGTCTCCAGACCTCTGCCCAGGAAGTAGATGGATTTTTGTCTGATGCTCTCCAAATGACCTTCCTCTCCAACAACAGCCTCTGTCGTCAGTGAAGCCCACCAGAAAAGTGGGATGGGACTGATGGGGACACCACACTTCCGTCCTGGTAAACAGGAGAATGCCAGGGTGGGGTGGAAAAATCCAGAGATATTTCAGGTTTTGCAACAACAAAAAATTGGGACTTTAAAGAACCCTCCTATGAAATTGGGACTTTAAAAAACCCTCCTATGAAATTTTTGTAATATTGTAATGAACGAAATACTTTTTGAGAAAAGACAGTATTTACAAAGAAACATTTATTGTTTAAATATGACTGATTTTATCTACATGTAATATAGTACAGTATGTATGATGATACACTATTGAACAGTTCCATGTTCACAGTATCACAAAGTTAACTTGATATCCAAATACACTGCTACCCCCAGCTCTTTCCACATCACTCTTTACTTTTCTGAAAAATTTGTGTTTTCTATTTTCAGGGGTTTTTTATCCAACCTCTCAGATGGCAGAAACTGAGATACATATAGTAAGATAACATGGGATTCAGCAGTTTGTAGATCTCAACACATGCCCCTCTCTCCCTCCCTCTCTCATATTGGGTATATTTGTAGTTTTGCTTATAGAAAATCAAGGCATTTATACTTCTAAATTTAATAAATGTGCTAAATAGTACAATTGTATATGCTAACTATGTTATAAACGATGAATTTTATGCTGTCAAGGTGGTAAAATAAGTTTAGGTTTCATTAAAAAAATATATTATGTTCATTTCAATTTCCCCACAATTTTCTGCCCTCTTCAGGGAGAGGAATCAAAGAAAACAAGCTAGTTTATTAATGGCTTTTAAATTTCTGGAAATTTTACACTTCTAAAATGTGGGAATAGTGTGAACTTGGAGCTGTGACCAGGAGCTAGGTGGATCCTCAGGGTTTGTAGCGTGTAGTTTGTGCCATGGTTTGTAGGAGCAAGGCAAAAACTGCTTCAGGAGGCAGATCAGATCCTGTGGGCTACCACTTGGCCATGCTTGCTCTACAACAGTGATACCCAACACAACACTTATGGGTGCCGTGGTGCCTACCACTGTGTTCCCTAGTATCTTCTTGCTTCTTCCCCCAAACTCCAGTTTCCCAAAGCAAGGAGCCAATCCTAGCTTTCCTTTACCCTATGGAGCAAGAAGTTCTCAGAAGAGTCCAGGAGACATCACCTTTTAGTCTTCAGAAACCACCCATTCCAAAATACCTGTCCTCCATCATAGATACTTGACTTGAAACCTCCCAACATTTCGAAAAAAAGGTCCCTTTGCAGCAGCCATTTTTGTGATAGGCCTCATCTCCCACAGCAGCCTTTTGTGTGATCGTTCCCTCGGCCTTTTCTCAAAACTCCAGAAGTGCTCACAAGCCCAACAAGGCTGAGGACCCCTGACGGACAAGATAAGAATGAAATCTGCCTTCCCTAACTCCTTTCAAACTCTTCCTTTCAGTGTAGCTTTTTTTAACCTTCAAAGGCACTTCCACACAGTAACTAGGGCTGGGAAATACCTGGCGCTTTTGGGGGGTAGTGCCAGGGGAGGGTGGGGTTTGGTGAGGAGAACGACCTCCAAAGCAGCCATTTTCTCCAGGGGAACTGATCTCTGTCATCTGGAGTTTGGTTGTAATTCTGGGAGATCTCCAGGCCTGACCTGGAGGCTGGCAATCCTAGCGATAACTAAGGAGGGAGAAATTGTGGCTCTGCCATTTTAAATGACAGCTTTAGGGTTGCCAGATCCCCCCTGGCCACCAGCGGGGGGATGGGGGCATTGGGTTGCCATATCTAGCCTGGGAAACTCCTGGAGATTTTGGGACGGAGCCTGGGAAGCACAGAGACCACAGTGGGGCACAATGCCACAGAGTCCACCCTCCAAAGCATCCCTTTTCTCCAGGGGAACTGATCTCTGCAGTCTGGAGATGAGCTGTAATTCCAGGGGGATTCCCAGGTCCCACCTGGAGGCTGGCATCCCAAGCAGGTGTTTCTCCCTCCACAGTTTTACTGAGAAATGTCAACATTTTCACCTGGGAAATAAATATGTCATTTCTTCCCATTTTATGTGGTGTGTGTTCTCAATTAATCTCCATTTGGAGGATGTTTATGTAATATCATAAATACCAATCTCTGCTATTTGTGCAGCAAAGTATTGACACAGGCAAGCTGCCACCTGCGCTAAAGAAGTAAACAAAGAACCTTTCTTTGTGGGGAGGGAGAGCCCTTTTTTTAAAAAAAAAGAAGTTCATTTTCCCTTCATAAAGCAGTCCTTGTTATATGACTTAAAGTGCCTCTTTAAGATACTTAGCTTTGATAAAACATGTAATTTCTGGAAGAGTTAATTGCAGCTCCTAAGAGATGGCCAGAGCATTATTTTTTCCCCTCCAGGAACTTTCATGCCTGTTTTGTCCAAATGTTGCTGAAAGACCTTCCCGCACAGCTAAAGGCTAAGAACCACTGAGTTTCTCCAACAAATCTAGCCAACAAAATCTCGCTTGCCTTGAGGGCCACGCTGTCCTACCTCACCTGTGGCTCGGGAAAGTACCACAGTAGACCATCCACTCAGTGCTGTGCAGTGTCTAGAGAACTGATCCCCAACGTTATTGTGCTCCCATGGCACCCACCAATAGGTTTCCTGCCACCTGCTTGCTTCCATGCTGCTGTCCTGTTTCCTGACCCCTTCCACACATATCCTTTCCAGGTTCCCCTTCTTCTCTTTCAGTAGCACCTTAAAGACCAACAGAATTTCTAGGTTGTAAGCTTTTGACAGTCAAATCTCCCTTCATCAGATACAAGCAGTCCAAGCCGAATTTTCTTCTCTTTGTCCTCCTTTGCTCCATTCACATTTGTTCTGGGTGGTTGCCTTTTCAGTATCACACGGGGCACTGATTTGTGCATCACATTCCCGCATTTTCTGCTATTTTGTCACCCCTGGCATGCTGTCCCCTTTCTCCCTTGAGTCTCCTTGTCCTTAATTCCTACTCTCTGCTTCTCCTCCAGCCAGCTTTGAGATGTGCTAAAGGTAATTATGGGATTGGTGGAGCAGAGCCAAGCTCCACCGGCTTCCCATGAGGTCCAAGTCATAGCCAAAGCCTGGTAGCTCTCTTATGAATATCTGTAAATAAATGGCATGCTTAGATGATCCAAGGCAGTAGCTGGTATCTACTGACATAACTAGAGCTCACCTGTCCTTAATCTTCTCAAACATTGGGACAACTGATTTCATGTGGCAGAAGCTTTGCGATGACATGGAAAGTTCAGGGAACATGATCGGTTGTGAGTTACGGGATCATTGCTTAACTGGGAGAGGTTGGGTATTTTTCTGTGCATCCTCTGCATAGGTCTGCAAATAAAGCGACAACAAGAGCTATTTATTTAGCCAGTCAAGCTCGTACTTGTTAAGGATTTATTGGGCAAGTGAGTAAAGACAATTGTTGTGGTAACGAACTCAAGATAGATTGGAGACTTTGCCTTGAGTTTTACAGGGTTTTGTTTATAGTGTTGTTGTTAAGTGACAGTTTCTGCTTCCAGGGAAAGAAAAAAAAATCCCTTGTTCCAGGGAACAAAACACACGAGGGACGGAGAGAACTTGAGCTGAGAAAAGGAGGATCTGGGGCTGCCCAGCCCCTGGTCCCCTGCCCCATGTTCCTGTTGCCCACCTCCACTTGGAGCAGCATCAGGAGATAAAACTTGAAAATAAAAAAAATAAATTAAAAAAAAACCCTCACCAGTGTTGTGAGTGCAGCAGTGTCACTTCTGGGTACAACCTGGAAATGGCAATGGTAGCTCTAGGAATAATCGGAAACTCTATGGTAAATCATACAGCTTCTGGCAGTTCCTAGAGCTAACCATTATTCCAGGTGGCACTTGTGATGCTGTCCCCACTGCGCCCCCCCCTGCTCCTGCTGGTGCCAGGCTCATTCTAGCAACCCTAGGTGCATCATCGTACAACATGTTAGGTTTGTTTTTCATAAATGACTTCATGGTATTGGAATTTTTCCCATGGCACCATGTCCACTGGCTGTGAATGACACAATTTAGCTAGATTCAGGTGGGTAACCGTGTTGGTCTGAAGCTGCAGAACAAAGTTGGAATCCAGCGGCACCTTTAAGACCAACAAAGTTTTATTCAAGGTATAAGCTTTCATGTGCAAGCACACTTCTTTGGATACAGTCTGTATCTGAAGAAGTGTTTGTGTGCACACGAAAGCATACACCTTGAATAAAACTTTGTTGGCCTTAAAGGTGCCACTGGACTCAAACTTTGCTGTACACTTTTAGTCATTGAATAAAGTACTTCCATTTGTTTGTCCTGAATTTGTTGTCTGTCAACTTCATTGTGCGCTCCCAAGTTCTAGTATTATGGGAGAGGGATAAAAAATTCACTCTATCAGTTTTCCCCCAACCCCATGCCTACTTTTATAAACCTCTATCATGTCCTCCCCCTTAGTTGTCTTTCTTCTAAACCAAGAGGTTCCAGACTTTATAGCTCTTCCTAATAGGGAAGGTGCTCAAACCCTTTTAATAATCTTCTCTGGCCTCTTCTGCACTTTTCCAGCTCTGCAATATCTATATATCTAATTCCCAACTGTGCCCCCTGCATGCGGATATCTAAATCCGCACATCGGGGGCACCTGGGGGGGCAGGGAGATTTTCCTGCACATTTGGGGCAATCTCCAGATGTGCAGAAAAATCTAAAAACTGTAAAAAACTATAGGGGGGATACTTAAAGGGGGGATACTTGGAAGCTAAGCAGGATTGGCCCTTGGACGGGAGACCAACAAGGAAGACTCTGCAGAGGAAATCAATGGCAAACCACCTCTGCTTCCCACTGGCCTTGAAAGCCCCTAGCCAGAGTCATCATATGTTAGCTGTGACTTGTCAGCACTTACATATGTACATACATGTGGCTGTCTAATAAGTGTTTGAAGAGGAGGATGAAAGAAGGAGTATGGATATGCCCAAGGAAGTAATATTGGTAATATTTCTCTGGGGATTTTCTCTCTCTCTTCCTTTGCAAAAATTAAGTCATTCATACAATTATAATCTTTTTTCCCCCGTTTGGTGATTTGATTTTCACATTGTCAGCTGCCTGATACTTCAAAATAGGGCAGGATAAAACAAAAACAAAACCCAAGAGATATTTCTCTAATTCTTAAAGGCCTCTTCATACCTGAGTGAATACCATAGAAGTTCCAGAGTGCTGGCTGATGCATTGATGCATTGATGCAACATCACATCCATCCTTTGCCCAGCCCCCAAAGCTCCTGGGCACCCCTAGATGCGTCTGAGAGTGCAAAGAGATGAGATGAATATAATGAATCTCATCCATAGAACACAAACTTCAGAGTCATTCAGCCTCATTTTCCCTTGAGACAATGTGAGGGGGTGGTGTTAACTCTTAAAGATCCACTCAGTTTTGCTAATTGAAATTGGCTCCCCCAGTCTACTATTAATATGTTAAAGAAGAAAGGGTTGGGGGTTTTTTTGAGCATACATTCCCCCCCCCCATTAAAATACTAACACTGCAGCAGGAAGCCAGGGCTCAAACAGTGAAACAGGGTGGAGGTTGATGGGTTAACCTCCTCACCTTTCCTTGCCATGTCCCCAAAGCAAATTGAGGCTGCATGAGCCTGCAGATTGCATTTTATAGACAAGACACATGTTCTTTGTCTTGTCTCTTTGAGCACACAGACTCTTCTTGTAGTGCAGCTGAATCACTTGTGCACTTGTATGATTTTAAATAAACAAACATCACTTGGTTATTCACTTTTAATTGTATTCCATCCTATTTTGAAGCATCAGGATCTTCATCTCTGTATGATCCTTGGGATTGTGAGCCATTCTATGCATCTTCCTCATAGACATTTTTTCTCAGCCTTTGCTTTCAAAAGAAGCCCTGTTTCTAGGAACATCTTCAGATCATCTACTTTCCATAGTTCCCCTATCCTCTGCATGCTCTTTCTCTAACTTGTTTGAGAATATTATGATCTTTGCTGAAAGAATGCAATCCAAATGCATTAGCACATCATCTGGATGGAAAGGTGAGCTTTTCTGTCGATACTCCATTGCCTCTGCATTCACAGTGGCGATGAATGCAGAATGGAGATTCTCTGCTATGTGGGTTGAGTCCTATTTCTGGAAGCCTTTGCTTTCTAAAAACGTTATTTGGGTAAGGCAGTTGGAAGGGCACCAAAAAAAAGGTTGCCTTCCCCTGAGATAGGCAGTTGTGGGGTTAAAGGTTAAAGGAAGGAGTATACTGGCAGCATTGGGCCTCCATGCATGAACATGCATGTGCATGAATATCCATGTCCCCGGTGCCAAGATACACCCACCTGATCTATTATTAAATGTTGAAAGGCACGGATTAGGGAAAGCAGAACCTGAAGATCTCACAGATGCTTTGTAAAAGGCACATCACCCCTGAAAGAATGATCAGGACAGGGTTTTACCAGAAAATATGGACCGTCCCTGGCAAAAGGAACAGAGCACGCCATTAGGAATTTGGCTGTCTGAGCTCTCAAAATATACCAGAAACATCCCGAAATACCATCTTACTAGGTTTCACATCTTGCCATTCCCATGACCTTGCCCCATCCCCCACCCTTGCAACTGTCCTCTATAGGCTCCACTGGAGAAGCAGCAATCACCCAGTAGAGATAAAACTACAAAGCATCATTGCAAATTTGTTTAGCAATGCACATTCCGAGCATACTATAGAATACCCCCAAACCCTTGGAGGGAAGAGTGTGCAAAATGTCCCAGACTTCTTGAACCCAGGAACTGCTCTTCCCATAAACTCCCGAGACACATGGCACTGAGTATGCTCAAACTTTCTCATAAAAGTTCCATTGTTCCTGCAGCCCAGCCTTCACCACGAGCTGTGGCAATGGGCCACAGCCTCCAGGGATATGTTTCAAGCTGCACAAAACATGTTTCTCCAAACAAAGGAAGCATTTCTGAGCCCAGACATTCACATTCTAACCCACCATGTCATGCCTACAAAAATCAGTTTCTTTACCTCCAGGGACATCCTTCTAAACACACCAGATTGTTGTGCTTTTACTTACCAGACCTCCACCCACCCCGGCTCTGTGGTTTCACGTCTGAGTGGAGCACAACAATTCTGATGTGTTTACAAGCAGGTAAAGGATGTTTGACTTTTGTTTTGTTCTTGAACGCAAAATTGAAAACAATCCTACCACTCAGCACAGCTTTAGAGAAGAGAGACTTTTTTAAAAAGTGAGGCTAATCAAAGATGGGACTGATTGTGTAGAACTTTCATTCTGTGCACTATATTTTGTCTACTATAAGTCGGTCCCATATGGTTCTCAAACCCTGTTGTAATATCTGGCATCGTCATGCTTTCCTGTGTAACCACCTTCTATGGTTTAAGTACTGTAACTCTGGACAAACCCAAGAGCATGTGCTTTTCATTAAACTGATCATAGATGGGCATGGGTTGAGGCTTGAGAGTATTGGGCTTCCATAGATGGACTAGTGTTAGCCAAATTGCCTTGAATTGTTAATTAGTCTAGGTGAAGTTATGATTATTAATTGGCAATAGGCAAATTAGGGTTCTCACCAATGTATACAGAAGTCCCACCCTTGCTGTAAACACCAGAACAGACACAGAGACTGTTATCAGTAAAATATAATGTATTTTTAATGGGGAATATATATCATTCAAACAATACACAACCACACACACATTTATAGAACTAAGGAAGCAGAGGTGATTGATAGTTTATAGAGGGGTTATACAACCTGGTCCAGATGTGCAGAGGTCCATGGATTGTGGCCTAAACTCAGAGAGCTTAGGGGTGGACTGCCATTTTGGATTATGGCAGAAAACACATGGGCTGAGGCCATGTTTATGCTGGGATATACCCTATGGAAGACAATGCAGACCAATGGCTGGTCCTGGGGGCCGGTCTCAGGTGAGAACAATAGTTTTCCTGGACCAATGATGAGTCCCAGGGGTGTGTAGCATCAGGATGGACAAGGCCTAGATGTGACCAATGAGCTTCCAGAGAGGCAGGGTCTGGATTTAACAATAGAAGCCAGGTGCTGGGTGGCTAGTTGAATGGATTATCTGACCACTAATGGTCCTG
>NW_015161044.1:11950-14828 GCF_001447785.1 Gekko japonicus
CATAAGCATAATCTCTGCTGGGTGGAGGAGATAACTGGAGGTTTGCTCTGAGGTTGCCTGTCACCTGAAAATGGAGACCCCTTTTTCAGAGCTGTGGCTAGCTCTGTGTTTCAGAACCAAGAGTGCCTTCCTTGGCCTGAATTTTGTGGGTCTCTGGATCAGGTTAGAAGTGGGGTGCCCCTGCTATTGGGGCTACCCAAGAGTAAAAGGCAGCGCCTCTGGCAACACTAGTTTTGGGGACACGGTGCCTCTGATCTCTGCGCTCTAAATGTATGGGATGACTTAGCTGTGTAAAGACTTTGCACTCACTTCCAGGAAATGTTCTAGGGCAGTGAACCCCAACATGGCACCCAGGTCACTATGGTTTTCACTGAAGAGTTTCACAGGTGCCGTTGGCTTCTGCAAATCAAATAGCTGGTTCTGGCATTCCTTTACCTCACTGGAGCAGAAGATGCTTCAGGAGAATGCAGGAGGGGCATCTTTGTGTCTTCAGGGGGCACCCATCTGGAAACAGCTGCCTCCACCACCAAAGCATGCTTGGTTTGCAATCTCCCAACATTTTCTGATTGGCCACAGTACCCAATGGCAACCATTTTGAGATTGTCATGAGCCCCCAAAGGCCACCATTTTGTTGTGGTATCCTCACCACATTCTCAAAATTCCAGGATGCCCATAGTATCATTGAGACTAGCAACCCCTATTAGAGTATAAAATCTGAAGGTCTAGAAGCTGCCTTTGAACATGAGGGCTTCTGAAATGATCTACTAGAGAGGGGTAGTAGAGCCCCATTTCCTTTCAATTTGGTGTAGTGGTTAGGAGCATGGACTCTAAACTGGGAGAATCGGGTTTGATTCCCCACTCCTCCACATGCAGCTGCTGGTGTGACCTTAGGTCAGTCACGAGTTCTTTCTGAACTGTTCTCTCAAGAGCAGTTCTCTCAGCCACACCTACTTCACAGGGTGCCTTTTGTGGGGAGGGAGAGGGAAAGTTGATTGTAAGGCACCCTGAGACTCCTTCAGGTAGTGAGGGGCGGGGTATAAATCCAATATCTTCTTCTTCTTCCATCTCATGAAAAGCTTCTAAGGCAGTTATCTTTCAGTGGTCATTAGCTGAATTTAGAACTGTTTTTGTTAAATATTGCAGAAGCTGCTTGCATTGCAAAAGGATTTTGCATCTTGAGCAATGGGGATAGTTTTCGGATCGATTTTCCCCAACATGATTCTATTGTTTCAATTTGTTTTTGACTTGATGGCCTTTATCAGATCCGTGGGTTTAAAATATTTCAAACAAATAAATGTTCATCTTCTAAAATGTATGTATTTGTTTATTTAATTTATTTTTAGACTTATATCCCGCCCTTCCCCAAGGGCTCAGGGCAGCTAACAGACGAGGCATAGTGCCAAAGTTAAAACAGATAAAAACAGAATACAAATACAGTACAATACAATAAAATATAGGTGCTCTAGATGTCACATCATTAATCATTAGTCACAAGATGGTGTTCTAGTAATGCAGTCCCAGATCAATATTCCGGAATACGTTCCAGCAGTCCTGCCTTCCCTTCTTCATTCAGGGTCATCACGCATCCCGATGGTACCCACCCCGATGGTGGTGGAGGTGCGATGATGGGGAAATGGCAGTGGTGGAATAGTAATAGTAGCGGCTCCTACTCAAAAGCCTGGTGGAAGAGCTCCATCTTACAGGCCCTGCGGAACTGCACAAGATCCCGCAGGGCCCGGATCTCCTCCAGGAGTTCATTCCACCAGGTAGGAGCTGCCACCGAAAACGCCCTGGTAGCAGCAAATTTGATAACCCTGGGGCCTAGTGTTACCAGGCGATGATGACTCCCCGACTGTAGTGCCCTTGGGGGAACATATGGGGAAAGGCAGTCCCTTAGATAAGCTGGACCCTGACCATGTAGGGCATTAAAGGTAAGAACCAGCACTTTGAAGCGAATCTGGTACGCTATTGGCAGCCAGTGCAGCACTTTCAGCACAGGCCAGATATGATCCCGTCTAGAGAGACCCATCAACAGCCTGGCTGCAGCATTCTGCACTAGCTGTACCTTCCGGATTTGCAACAAAGGCAGCCCCATGTAGAGAGCGTTAATGTAGTCTAGCCTCGAGGTGACCATTGCATGGATCACTGTGGCCAGGTCATCATGGTCGAGGAAGGGGACCAACTGCCACACCAGCCGAAGATGGTAGAAGGCCAACTTGGCAGTGGCTGCCACCTGGGTCTCCATCATTAAAGAGGAGTCCAGGAGCACACCCAAACTCCTAACCTCCGACGCTGGCACCAAAGGCGCCCCATCGAAGGTTGGGAGAGGGAGCCCCAACCCCGAACTGATCTGACTCAGGCCCAGGACCTCCGTCTTTGCCGGGTTTAGTTTCAACCAACTCAGTCTGAGCCAGCCAGCCACAGCCTGTAACACCCGATGAAGGTCATCCGGGCCGGAGTCCGACTGGCTGCCCACCATCAGATAGAGCTAGGTGTCATCTGCATATTGATAACACCCAAGCCCAACGCTCCAGGCAATCTGGGCAAGGGGGCGCATGTTGATATTAAACAACATCGGAGACAGCACCGCCCCCTGAGGCACCCCACACTCAAGAGGATCTCTCCGGGACCGCCGGATCCCCGATCGCCACCCTTTGTCCCCGACCTTGGAGAAAAGAGGCAAACCATTGAAGGGCAAGCCCCTGGATCCCCACGTCGGTGAGGTGGTGGGCCAGCAACTGGTGGTTGACCATGTCAAATGCGGCCGACAGATCTAACAACAACAGTGCCGCTACACCACCTCGATCCAGATGCCTATGGAGGTTGTCAGTCAGGGTGACCAGCACCGCCTCTGTCCCATGACCCAGGCGAAAGCCGG
>NW_015161045.1:0-12447 GCF_001447785.1 Gekko japonicus
TGGAACTCTTTGCCAAATGACATCCATGCGCTGTGGGACTTGGTACAGTTCCACAGGGTCTGTATGACAGAGATGTTTGGCCAGGCCTATGGTTGAGGACAACAGTGGTTTCCATCATGCCTGGTCCTCTCTCTGTGGTGCCATCTCTATCTCCTCCTTTTTGCCGTCTTCCTTATGGGGTAAAGATAGAAAATGGTTTAAGCACCATCCTGTAATAGTTATTGGAATTTTAATAATTTTAACTGTTTACGGATGGATTGTATTTTATTGAAATGCTGTAAACCGCTCCGAGATCGTATTCAGGGGAGGGTAGTCTATTGAATGAATGAATGAATGAATGAATGAATGAATGAATGAATGAATGAAATCAGTTCTAGGGGGCTCAAAAGCAGGAAGTGGTCCAGTTTTCTCTGAGGAATTACCTCCAAGTGCCACTGTGACAAGAAGTAGGACAGATTACAGTGAATACACAAAGGTTTGCTTTGCAATTCTATATTTCATGCATATATGTTCTATTTAAATATTAATTTAATTTGAAGATCCTAATGTGATATCAAATTTTATATATCTAATACATTAGTTCATTATTACCATACCATCTACTGTAATTATTATTTTTTTCCTTAAGGACCATGATGCATTGGATCAAGTTTACTACTGCTTTCTCAAGAGGATTCATGAATTACTCAGTGATTTATGGCATCATTTTCTGTCAGTTTCCCTACATTTGTTGTTGCTTTAGTATAAATCATGCAAGACTGGTGCCTCCATCTCTCCAATCCCAAACAAACACAGTCAATATGTCTTTAGATCTTATGCTTTACTAGGAATAAGGCCCATTGTGGAAATAACTACAACAAGCTGTAGAAAGAGGCTCTGGGAGAGTGCCAAGGCCTTGGGCACTCAGCATCAATGTGCTGTGGTGACCTCAGCAGGGTATAATGACACAGAGTCCACCATTTTCTCCAGAGGAACTGATCTCTGCTACCTGAAGAGCAGTTGTAATTTTCAGTGAAATCCAGCCCTCACCTGGAGATTGGCAACAACTGCTAACCAGGAAGAAATGGCTGGTTTGGAGGGTGGAGTCTATGGCATTGTACCTGTCTGAGGTCCCAAACCTCTTCAAACCTCACCCTCTCCAGGCTCCACCCCTCAAATCTGCATGAATTTCCCAACCTGGAGTTGGCAACCCTATCGCCTTCCCAACCAAGCATCAACCTGCCATTATCTGCCCCTCTGATTTCAGTTTTGCATCTCCTCCCCCCTCCCTCCTGGAGATCAGTTGTAATTCTGAGTGATTTCCACCCGTCTCCTGAGATTGGCAACAGTGGTTCCCCAGGAGGGAATGGCTGGTTGGGAGGGTGGAGTCTATGGCATTGTATGTGTCTGAGGTCCCACCCCTCCTCAAACCTCACCCTCTCCAGGTTCCATCCCTCAAATCTCCAGGAATCTCCCACATTGAGTTGTATGAACTGCAGGACTTCAGGACATTTGTGAGGTTCCTTTGCATCTTGTTCCCAGGCAGATAAGGCACTATTTGGGTTATTGTTGCTGAATGCTGAAAACTCTCTACATGTGGTGTCGAGATATCTATTTCCGTATAGTTATCTCGCGATATATTTCCCTATAGTTATCTCGACTGTCAAATCCTCGGTTACAAGAAAAATACTTTCCCCTACCCCAGGCCACACCAAGGACCAGCATGTGTGAGCACTAACTTTGGCTGAAATGCTGAGAGTAAGGTAGTGTTCAAAATGCCTGCTATATTTCTTCTGCACCCTCCCCCAACTATTAATCCTGGCCCTTGGGCTTACTAAAATTCAAAATTCCTTATCTGTGATTGAATTCCATCTTTGTGGAATAGGTGTTGCATGTTTATGTTATTGTGTGTATTTATAGAATGATTTGTAGCTGAATGTTTTGAAGTTACAGTGGTGATTATATGTTGAAAAGATATATTTTGCATTTGATTAAGTTTCTGTTACTAGGGTTCATCTTCTGACTGTCTGTTATTGCTCTTTTAGCTTTGCATTTCCCATGGTGATATTACTCCAAGATATGAAAATAAAAGAACTTGTAGTAAATTTCTCTAGTGAATATTATGAACATTTCGCCAAGAAACAAATAGATACAGTGGTTGCCTTTTTAAAACTAAGATTTTGGCAACCTGGCAGGAAAAACTGGGGATGAGGGACAAGCTCATCAGCATCACACATTGCTTGACATCACTTCTGGTGCAAAACCAGAAGTAATCACATTGGGATAATGCCCGAGGATTTCCCCAAAACTCTATGTAGGCATAATGCCAGGTATCCTCCCCCAATACCCCATGAAGCAGCGGCAGAGAACAGAGGGGCCAGTGCCAGGAGGTCTCCTGCTGTTTTAAATGGATAGTGGTATGAGTATCAGTTGTGATAACAGTTTGAACTGTTATATTTCCTTATAGTTGAATGCATTAAGAAGACAGGAATTGTAGGATGAATCCTCAGTTCTTTCAGTGAAAGAGAAGTTGGAGAAAGGATGCTTAGGCTGAGGAATTTCTTCCAGCCTAAGGTTGGATTCTTTCCAATAAGTGTGGTTTTATGTCAACACAAATCAGTGAGTTGGAGCCTAAAGTCCAACATACTTGCACTGGAATTTTCCGTACTCTACTTTAGGGAAAATTAGCAATGCTGGTACACAAATGCTGAGTAATTGTTTCATTTTCCCATGTGCATTGTTAGCATGTGCAGAATTAGAGCTATGTTGCCAGCTTGCTCCTCTGCATTTAATACCAGTCTAATCTGCAGATCAGGCTTCTGTTAAAAGGAAGGGAAGGAGGTCAGGCTTCTTGTCAGTTGGCAACCCAGATGTTTCCCTGCAGCCTGCACATCAAGTAGACAATATTGACATATCGTACTTGTTCTGTGTTACAAGAAATGCTGCAAGTTACATTGAAATAGGGAATAAACTAAGATCTGTATCATAAAGAAACAAACCCTTTTCTTCAGCTCAGCAAACTACAGCTTTCTTACCTTATATTCTAATAGTGAGATTGGCCAAATCTTTGGATAATTAAATCCAGTGACTGGAATTGTGAACAGGCAAGACAGATGAGACAGACTACACTTTTTAAAAGTGTAGAAGTGCTGTACAGCTGAAGGACTGTGTGTAGCTCAGAGGTGCTGCCTTACTTGTGGGTAGCCCTAAATAGTGGGCATAATGATTTCAAGTTATATGTGTGTGTTTCTTTAAATGGTTGGTAAGTGTCAGAAGAACAAGGGGGGGTGAAAGAGTGAGTGAGTGAGGTGATTGGTTGGTGACTGAGAGTGTCTGGGTGGAGCTAGGAAGTGTGTGTGTGGAGAGAGAGAAGGAAGAGTGCTTAGTCTGAAGTCAGATGTCAACAGCTGTCAGGTGGTCAATCTACATGGAGTCTGAGAAGCAATCTTCTCATTAGACTCATATAGAAGTGCTGTGAAAGGCATTAAGATTCTAAAAGAGTAAGAAAATATACTTAAGGGGGCATATTAGGCAAAATCTAATATAGTCAGAGTATTTTAAGAGTGTGAGGGAAAAAGCTGACAGAGACCTGACTAAATAGAGAAATATTTTACTGAGCAACTTAACAAAACGTCTTGTAACCAATACTCTTCTTTTACCAATAAAGTTTATTGTTAACCCAGAGTCATAAGCTGTTTAAAATATAAAAGTCTCATCCTCAGAACCACATAATCCAACAAAGGAGCCTTAGAACTTGGGCACAATACTGTGGGAAAGGTCAATTAAAGACTGGAATTAAATTCCTGGTGGCAGCATTACATACATTGATTGAGTGAGAGAAAGAAACAATAAGAAATTTAAAACCACACCAAACCTAACTACACTCAATAAAAGAGAGGTACCGTGACAGTGGGGCACCCCACTTCTGATCTGAACCAGATACCCACAAACTCAGGTCAAGGAAGGCACCCTTGGCCTAAAACACAGAGCTAGCCACACCTCTGGAAAAGGGTTTCCATTTTCAGGTTGCACAAGGTAGCCCTCAAAGTAATCTCCAGACTTCCCCCTCCACCTAGCAAGCTATGCATATGAAACAATGCCGAGTTCCATGAGGTACAGTATTTATATTTCTAAGGCTATTCAGTGGCCACCTGGTGAATAGCCTTCTGTCTCTAGAACTTCATGTAGACCTTTTATGTTATACCTATGTCTATGTGGAAATCCTTTGTCTCCACAACTGTCCTTCCTGCTCCATCCCTCAGGATACCGAGATAAACCAATCAAACATTCAAACCAATCAAACCAATCAAACACCTGCCTTGCTAATCAGGGAATCATTTCCCATATTTTGTGTAAACCTGGGAACCTATTCAACCTGCCTTGGTAGGACTATCAGTAGTCATCAAACCCATTAAGCTAGCTCCAGTAGAGCCATCCAGCACCTGGCTAATCTCATCAACACTATTGTGCATCCAGAATTTGCTCCTTTGGAACCCCATTTGTCACATCTAGGGTTTAATCCTCCTGGTGTCACACCCCCTGAGACCGCTTATTGATCCAAGTAATCTTTTGTCTTCACCTGAGTTAAGCCCCTCAAGGCTTCCCATTGGTCTACATAGTTTCCCCATATCTATATTCACCAAAGCACATGGCCTTGACTGTGTGTCTCCCCTGGATGTCAACTGGCAGTTCACTCCCAGACTATGTTTTATTTATTTATTTTATTTATCTTTGGATTTATATCCCAACCTTCCCCAAAGGTTCAGGGTGGCTAACAAGAGGCACAGAGTGCCAAGATTAAAATAAATAAAAACAACATAGCATAAAACAATAAAGTACAATAACAAAATATCAGTGCTCCATTTGTCACAAGATGGGGTAGATCTTAATCCCAATGGTAACATTCCCATAGTCTGTCATCCCTGTTCATCTTCAACTATTATTTCTCCTGATTTAACAGCACCTTGGTCTGAGGTATCAATCAAGGAAGTTATATGCTTTACTAAGGGATTAGAATTAGGAAAAGCCCTGGCTCTGATCTAAGTCCCAATGAGTTATTCAAGTCTTGGCCCCAAGTTTTCCTCAAATTAATTCCAGTGGGCAAATGCCTGATTCATGGAGATGTCCCAATATTTAAAAAGGGGTCTAGTCTGGACCTATCCTTCTATCAACCAATTAACCTCCATTGTTCTTTGAGAAAGCTATATTCTGCTTATCTACTTAAGAAACTTTTAGATTGGATGGAATCAGAAGCCATACTGGGGATGAACAGATAGGCTTTAGACGGGGTTTTTTAACATATGACCATTGTCTAGTTCTCTACCATTTGGCTGAGAAATAGTCATCTTTTAAGGTGGGGGATTATATGTGGGCTTTATTAACCTTAAAGAGGCCTTTAATTCTATAAATCATCCTAGACTGTGGCAAGTCCTTAAAGAGATGGGAGTACCAGAGCACCTCGTATGTCTCCTGAGAAACCTGTATAAGGGTCAAGAAGTCACAGTTAGAACTGGACATGGAACAACTGGTTGGTTTAGAATAGGAAAAGGAATATGGTAAGGATGTATATTGTCACCTTGCTTATTTAATTTATATGCAGAGTACATCATGGAAAATATTGGCCTGGATGAATCACAAACCGGAATTAAGATTGCCAGGAAAAGCATTAAAAGCCTCAAATATGCAGATGATACCACTCTAATGACAGAAAATTAAGAGGACCTAAAGAGCCTCTTGCTCAAAGTGAAACAGGAAAGTGCAAAAGTTGGCTTGAAAACATCAAAACAACCCTAAGATCATGGCCCCATCACTCCTTGGCAAATAGAAGGGGAAGTCATGGAAGCAGTGACAGACTTCATGTTCCTGGGATCCAAGATCACGGCAGATGGTGACTGCAGCCATTAAATTAAAAGATGGTCAGATTTCTGCCTTGACTAAGTTGAGCACTGACAGTCTGATTTCAGCCTTAGTTGAGAAGAATTGAGTACTGGAGTATATGGCATTGTACCTGTCTGAGGTCCTACCCCTCCTCATACCTCAGCCTTTCCAGACTGCACCCCTGAAATCTCCAGGAATTTCCCAACCTGGAGTTGGCAACCCTTTCTCCCTCCCAGCCAATCGTCAACCTACCATTATCTTCCTCCTGGATTCAGCTTTCCATCTCCTCCCCCTCTCTCCTACAGTGCAGGTGTATTTTTGAGTGTTCTCCAGCCCACACCTGGAGATTGGCAACAATGGTTCCCCATGAGGGATGGCTGGCTTGGAGGGTGGGATCCATGGCATTGCACCTGTCTGAGGTCCCACCCCTCATCAACCTCACCCTCTCCAGGCTCCATCCCTCAAATCTCCAGGAATTTCCCACCTAGATTTGGCAACCCTTTCAGGACTGGCCCCAATGAGTTTTCTCCCAAAGGCCAAAATAGGTGTTGAAAGGGGCTTTTACTGACAGAACCTGGTTGCGTAGCAACAAGAACTGAGGAGAAAGTACAGTTGGCAGTTCTGATTAGGGAAACACCTGGAGATTTGGGGGGTGGATCTCATGGAAGGCAGCACTGGGGGGGGGAGGACTCAGCAGGCAATAATGCCATAGGGTTCGCCATCCAAAGCAGCCATTTTTTTCAGGGGAACTGATCTCTGTCATCTGGAGATCAATTGTAACAGCAGGAGATCTCCAGGTCCCACCTGGAGACTGGCAAACATAGGGAAAAGTCAGCTACACAGCAGCAGGTTGAAGAGAACGGTTTGATGATTGCTGGCCCACCTCATTAGCCAGTCAGCCATGGTGGAGCCAAAAAGGAGAGAGAGACATTTTAGATGTATTCTGACATGAAAGTGGCTGAGCTGGCAGTGGGCGGGGGAGGGGGTTACACTGAAAGTCATAAGAACATAAGAGACGCCAATGTTGGATCAGGCCAAAGGCCCATCCAGTCCAACACTCTGTGTCACACAGTGGCCAGAAATACCAGTGCCATCAGGAGGTCCAGCAGTGGGGCCAGGACATTAGAAGCCCTCCCACTGTTGACCCCCCCAAGCAACAAGAAGACAGAGCATCACTTGCCCCAGAGCCCCTAGCTATACCTTGTGGCTAATAGCCACTGATGGACCTCTGCTCCATATGCTTATCTAATTCCCTTTTGAAGCCATCCATGCTTGTAGCACCCACCACTTCCTGTGGCAGTGAATTCCAAGTGTTAATCACTCTTTGGGTGAAGAAGTACTTCCTTTTATCCGTTCTAACCCGACCGCTCTGCAGTTTCATGGAGTGCCCACGAGTTCTTGTATTGTGAGAAAGGGAGAAAAGTACCTCTTTCTTTACCTGCTCTTTCCCATGCATAATCTTATAAACCTCGATCATGTCACCCCTCAGTCGTCTTTTCTCCAAGCTAAAGAGCCCTAAGCGCTTTAACCTTTCCTCATAGGGAAAGTGTTCCAACCCTTTTATCATTCGAGTTGCCCTTTTCTGCACTTTTTCCAAAGCTATAATATCCTTTTTAAGGTGTGGTGCCCAGAACTGCACACAGTATTCCAAATGAGGTCTCACCATTGATTTATATAGGGGCATTATTATATTGGCTGATCTGTTTTCAATACCCTTCCTCATAATCCCCCGCATAGCATTGGCTTTCTTTATTGCAGTCACACACTGTCTCGACATTTTCAGTGAGTTATCCACTACAACTCCAAGATCTCTCTCTTGATTAGTCTCTGCCAGTTCAGACCCCATTAATGTGTATTTATATTTAGGATTTTTGGCTCCAATGTGCATCACCTTGCACTTGGCCACATTGAACCCCATTTGCCATGTTGACGCCCACTCGCCCATCCTTGACAGATCCCTTTGGAGTGCCTCACAATCCTCACTGGTTTTTACCACCCTGAACAACTTTGTATCATCCGCAAATTTAGCCACTTCACTGCTTACTCCCATCTCCAAATCATTAATGAACAAGTTAAAAAGCAGTGGACCAAGTACTGATCCCTGCGGTACCCCACTGCTTACCACCCTCCACTGAGAAAATTGCCCATTTATACTCACTCTGTTTTCTATGAATTAGCCAGTTTTTGATCCATAAAAGGACTTGTCCTTCTATCCCATGATTTTTGAGCTTACTTAGGAGCCTTTGATGAGGAACTTTATCAAAAGCTTTCTGGAAGTCCTTTTTTTTAACTGACAGTAGTTGGTTGCCTACATAAAGCCACTGAGGGGACAGTCAGTCACAGTTAGGCCCACCCAGGAGCCAAGAGAAGTGTATTCCTCAGGAGAGAGTCCGGCTTTCCAGGAGCCGCAGCTCATTTCCTCCAGACCAGACCCTCCCTGGTGCTGCTGCTGCTGCTGAAGGAAAGTGGGGGAGCTGTTGAAAGGCTATGGGCAGCCTTCTCTGCGGTGTAGCCAAAACCAGCTAGCTCACTAGGTGAACTAGGCATTCGCCTAGAGCACGATGGCCCTTAGGGGCGCCAAACTGCAACCCACCCACCACTCTGGGGCCTGTCCTGAGGGGCTCCTCCATGGCCTTCGAGGTGCACCAGAGGAGGAGGAGAAGGTGGTGGCAGAGAGGTGGGCTGGCCGCACGGCCTCCTTTCTGCCCTCCGAGTCCCATCCTCGCTCAAGTGTTTTCCCCCGACAGCCGGAGAGGAGCCAGCAGAGATGGCGGGGCTGCTAAGTGGGTGTCACCTTCCTCCTCCTCCTCCTCGCCGCACGCCCGTCAGCAGCTCAGTGTGCGGGTGGTGGTGCCGGCGCCTCTGACTAAGGCTCAGGATCACTCCTTCCCGGCGCCCTTTCCCCCCCACCCGCCCGTCTCCTTTTGAAGCCATGCGGTCAGCAGCCTGCCTGCAGCAGCAGCTCCAGAGCCCAGGACGGTGGCAAAGGAAAGTGAGCCCCAGCCCCAGAGCCTGCCTGATAAGGCTCACCTGCTAGTTCTGCCCGCGCCAGCCGTCAGATCCCAAGCCCAGGTGGGCAGGGCTGACTGACTGGCGCCCGTACGCGGCCAATGGTAAGCCAATCCTCTCCCTTGGCCCGCCGCCCCAGCCCTGGAAATCAGAGCCATTTGGGGAGAGGGGCTTTGCCACCTTTCTCTGTGCCCTTGTTGGGCGCACATGATTCAGCCCAGACTCGGGCACATCTGGCAACCCCCCGGAAAGCCCTCTCTCTCCCAGGTTCTTTGGGATAAATCCCCTGCCTGGGTGGCTTCCCGCCTTCCTTGGCCGCCTCCTCTTTTCCTTCCCGGATTCTCCGGCTGGGTCGCTTCTTCTTGTTTTTTAAAAAAAGGGGGGGGAGAGAAATAACTGTTGCAGTTGGAAGAAGGAGGGAAGAAGTGGTTGGGAAGAAGGGGGGGTCAACACGGGGGAAGCTCTCCGGGAAGGCAATTTGAAAATGTGGTTTTATCAATGCCAATCTCTCTCCACTTTCCCCCCCTTTTTAATGTTTCCTGATAGAAAACATTTTTGTTTGATTTAACGGGGGGGGGGAGAGAGCGGGAGACTTCAGTGCTTGCATGGAGGAAAGTTTTCCTTCTCTCCAGGCCCCGTCTGGAGGTTGGCAACCCCATAATTTGTGGGTGCATGGGGTGTGCCAGAAAGTAGCCTTGCCTAGTGTACCAAAAAACCTGGAGCTGGCCCTTAGTGCAGCCTGCTGATTTATTGCCCTGACAAAGCACCGGCCTTGCGGCTGAGGGAGAGGGACTGCAAGGGGCAGCGAAGGTGAGTGTTGCCCCTGCTTGCTGCTGCTCACTAGGTCTGCCTCCTTCTCCCCCGTGGAGAGGTTGCCGCTTCCTCAGTGGAGTGTCCATCCCATTCGCCGGCTCCCTTCAGACTGAGAACAAAACGGTAGCTGCCAGCTCTGTGCGTGGGGTTGAGCCAACACAGCGAGGCAATGCAGCCAGGAGATTGGACATCTGTGAGAGTGGCAGCTGAGTGGGCGAAAGGCTAGGGAAGCGTGTCCAGGAGTCAAACCAAAACTTCTTTATATATAAGAATAGATTTTACAGTATTTATTGATCCTATTGTATTTTGTCTTATGTAAGCCGCCTTCAGCCAGTTTGTACCGGTAAGGCAGGGTATAAATTGGAAGTAAGTATATAAAATAAATAAATAAAATAAAACACTGGAACAAAAGCCTCTCAACATAAAGATATAAGTCACTGTGAAAAGCTTAAGAAACTCTCATTAGCCTGAAATATAAGAACTAAAGTCTGTGCATGTACTGGTTTTACCTCAGAAATTTCAACTCCTGATTACACCTGACCTTTTCCCTCTTTGTTAAATAAAATATTTTGTTATTTTTGAATTTCAGAACACCTCCAGTGCTATTTTCAGTGGTAAAGTTAAAGGGCAATCCCGACCTTTCCCTCAGGTTGCTGGGCTGAGCCAGCAGTAAAATATCATACCGAGACAAGGTGGGACAGCAAGAGTTCTTCTAAAAAGAAGACTACTAGGGCTGCTCAGTCAGTAAATGGAAAGAAAAATGGAAAGAAAGTCTTGCCTCTGAGGGAGGGAAGTGGACGGGATCTTTCTACAAAAGGCCCCCTAGTTTGTAGAAAAATGTGAAATCTAAAGAAATACATGGGGTTAAAAATGGAAAAAGATAAACAGAGCTCCTGTAGCTTTTAAAAAATGGATTCCCTCAGTGGCTGTTGCTAGGCAACCACAGCGTTCCAGGCTTTTATTTCTGTGAGTAAAAGACAGGGGGAGGGCCCTTTCTAGGCCTATTTTGGCCTTTGAGGGCAGACTCACTGGGGCCAGGCCTGGCTACGGACGGTTCAAGTTCCATGTTCAAATATTCCTCGAGATTTGTAGTGAAGTCTGAGGAAGGCAGGGTTTGGGAAGGGGAGAGGCCTCTGTTGGATATAATGCCATGAAGTTCACCATCAAATCATCCATTTTCTCCAGTGGGACAGATCTCTGTCATCTGGAGTTCAGCAGTAATTCTGGGGGATCTCCATGCCCCTCCTGCAGACAGGCAACCCTAGACATGGAAGTAACTTCTGGGTGACTTGATATCACTGACTTGCATGACTCAACTAGACCCAACTGCCAATGTAATGTAGTAGTAAGAGCTTCAGAGTCAGGTCTGCAAGACCCGGGTTTAGATCCCATCTTACTGTGGAAGCTGACTGAGTGATGGAGTGTGGAGGGCGGAGGCAGAAAGAGAGAGAAAGTGATAGTCATGAAGGAAAGAGAGAATAAGAAAAGGGGTGGAAGGTGATAGAAAGAGTAAGAGAAGTAAGGGGAGAGGGTAGAAAGCAAAGGTGGAGGGATTGGGATAGTCATTCCCATAAGTTTCTTGTGGGTTCTCATTTTTCATTTGTACTGTCCAACTTGCTACTTGAAGTCTTCTTCTCAAGCCTTGCTGTTTGTGCTTGCACCTGCATAGATAAGGATGTTTAGACCAGAGATAGGGTGCTAAAACCTTGCCTTCGTAATGCTTTTCCCTTGCAGCTCACTGGAGCTCCTGCTTTCCTTTAGGTTCCAAACCAAAACATCTCTTTCTGCACACTCTTAACTAAGGGGGTTCAATCTTTTTTTAGCTGTTTTATGACCTTTTAAGAAAAATCATATTAGACTATTGTGTTGCATGCTTTTATACCCTGACTTGCTTTTATTGGCTGTTTTTATTGACATATTTCTATTGACTTGTTTTGATTTATGTTATTGAGTTAGATTTTTATTATTTGTTTATCTGGGTATGATTTGTTTTTATTGTTTATGTTGTCTGTTATTATTTTATTGTTGTGAGCTGCCTTGAATGGGTTTGGAGAGGTTGCATACAAATTTTCTAGACAGAATGACAGGCAAGAAGATAGACAGACAAATAAATGCTGTTGTATATATGGAAAATGAATTGAAGGCCTTGAAGTCCTGGAATGAAAGCCCAGCAACAATCAACTTGCTCTTGGAGGGACACAATAGACCTGATGTGAAAAATAAGAATGAATGATTTTGCCCAATTCTATCCTTTTATTTTTCTGAACTTTTCCTCTGTGATGTGGTCTGGTTATCCTTCTCTCCAGCTTAAATGGGAGAATTTTTAAAATTAACTGCAGGACTAGATCATTGATAGGGTGCCAAGTCCTTCAGTCTCAACCAAAAAGAATCTGGATAAAACTACACATATTATAGAATCAAGATTGCAGTGGTTTATCATTATGCACATCAGGAACAATGAGAGCAAAAAAAAAAAGCTAGAGATATGAAAAATGTAATGACCTGCACATGATCAGCACACTGTACAAAGTTTGGAAAGAAAAATGAAGAATGGAAAATTCCTTATACTTTGGTTCCACTTTGACTACAGGGCCAAGCAATTCAGGAGAAATTTAGACAAGAATAGCCTTTGGCTCTTTTTGATATCAGAATATTAAGAAAGGTGATTTTGTTTTAGTCTTTCCCATAGAATTTGTAGGGCTAATGCCTCCGATAGATACTGCACTAATTAGATATGCTGATAAATACAGTGCACTAGTAATATTAAAT
>NW_015161045.1:13918-14093 GCF_001447785.1 Gekko japonicus
TGGCTGGTTATCAGTAGATGGGGGATCGCAACCTCGGGGTAGCCATATGTGGACACCCGCTGCCTCAGCCAAAGGCCTAGCAGAACAGCTCCATCTTGCAGGCCCTGCAGAATTGCATAGGATCCCACAGGGCCCTGATCTCAATAGGGAGCATGTTCCACCAGGTCGAGGCTAG
>NW_015161045.1:14220-14359 GCF_001447785.1 Gekko japonicus
GGTCCCAGGCCATATAAGACTTTGAAGGTAATTACCAACACCTTAAAGCGGATCTGGTACTCAACTGGCAACCAATGCAACTGACAGAGCACATGCCGAATGTGGGCTCGCACAGGCATCAATATCAGCAGGCACACTG
>NW_015161045.1:14517-15178 GCF_001447785.1 Gekko japonicus
GATCTGGTGACTGCAGCAACCTGGGCCTCCATAGATAAGGAGATATCCAGTGTTACTCCCAGGCTCCTCACCGGCTGGGCCGGCACCAGAGGTGTCCCTTCCAGTGTGGGAAGCCTGGTGCCCACCTCCAAATCCCCATGACCCAGGTACAGGACCTCCGTCTTTGATTTAACTCCAATCGACTCTGTTGCAACCATCCAGCCACAGCATCCAGAGCCTCAGCCAAATTTCCAGGAACGGAGGACGGATGGCCGTCCATTAACAGATAAAGCTGAGTGTCATCAGCACTCCAGACTATCTGGGTGAGGAGGCGCATATAGATGTTAAATAACATTGGCGAGAGGATCACCCCCTGTGGTACTCCACATTTTAGTGGGTACTGCAGAGAGATCCTCTCGCCCAGCAGCACCCTCTGTCCCTGGCCATGGAGAAAGGAGGAAAAGCAATCCAAGGCAGTCCCCTGGTCTCCTATGTCGGCAAGGCAGTGGGTCATAAGATCATAATTGACCATATCAAACACTGCCATCAGATCTAATAATAGCAGCAGCACTGACCCACCTCGATCCAGATGTCTCTGGAATTCATCTGTAAGGGTGACCAGAGCCATCGTTGTCTCATGGCCAGTGCGGAAGCCGAACTGGAAAGGATCAAGGGTGGAAGC
>NW_015161046.1:0-14809 GCF_001447785.1 Gekko japonicus
CCACACTCTGCATCTCTTCAAATAAAAGGTCTTGCTATGTTCTTCTGGCCACCTTCTTCAGCTCTTCAAATATAAGCACTTGGTATATTCTTCTAGCCAGCCTCTGAATCTCTTCAAATAATAGGACTTATTATACTCTTCTGGCCAGTCTCTGAATCTCTTCAAATAAAAGGACTTCCTATATTCTTCTGGCCACCCTCTGTATCTCTTCAAATAAAAGGACTTCCTATATTCTTCTGGCCACCCTCTGTATCTCTTCAAGTAAAAGGACTTGCTATATTCTTCTGTCCAGCCTCTGAATCTCTTCAGGTGAATGGTAGCTATATTCTTCTTGGAACCCTCAGACTCTATTCAACTGAAAGGAGTTGTTATATTCTTCTTTCCACTCTCTGAGGTTCTTCTAATAAAAGGACTTGCTTTATTCTTCTCTCCACACTCTGCATCTCTTCAAATAAAAGGACTTCCTATATTCTTCTGGCCACCCTCTGTATCTCTTCAAATAAAAGGACTTCCTATATTCTTCTGGCCACCCTCTGCATCTCTTCATATAATAGGACTTGCTATATTCTGTTTTGTTATGCAGAATGGAGATCTCAGGGAACAACTTCCTTTCTTCTGTTCTTCCTCCTGCACAAACCAAGAGGGACAACATGCTGTCCTCTCTCACACCATGAGGCAGGTGGACCCCTCGCCACCTGCTTCCATCCTTAACTAGTAAGCTTAGTACTCTATCCTATCTCTCCTCTTTCCTATCCAGATTGTAGTTCTAGAAAAAAGAGACTCGTAAAACGTAAAGGTTCCCTTGCTCGAAAGCCAGTCGAATCCGACTCTAGGGTTGCGGTGCTCATCTCCGTTTCAAAGCCGAAGAGCCAGCGCTGTCCAAAGAAGTTTCCGTGGTCCTGTGGACGGCATGACTAAACACCAAGGCACACAGAACGCTGTTACCTTCCCACCGAAGTGTACCTATTTATCTACTTGCAATTTCTTGCTTTCGAACTGCTAGGTTGGCAGGAGCTGGAACTAGAGACGGGAGCTCACTCCGTCATGCGGCATACCCGGGTCTCGAACTGCTGAACTACTGACCTTCCACAGCCTGTAGTTCAGCGTCTTAACCACTTGACCCACCGCAGCTTCTAGAGAGACTAGTATTTGTCTGTTAAACTGAAAACGTAGCTCTGTGCACCTTTGTGGCACTCGGAGCTTTGCTACCCTGGTTGGATTCCCAATCACTGTCCAGCAACTGAACCTAGTGCCACGGTGGCCAAGGCCAGCTCTACAGGACTGAGTCACCCCCAATACCCCTTGTCATGTAGTCAGGAGAAGGACTGCCTGTTTGGGTAATGGTTTCCACGTGGGCAGTGTTGCCAGAAGATCCCAAAATTGTCTGGCTGCTGGATGGTCTAGTGGTGAAGTGCGCGGACTCTAATTTGGGAGAACCAGGTTTGATTCCCCACTCCTTCACTTGCACCTGGCTGGATGACCGTGGGCAAGCCATAGTTCTGATAAGAGCTGTTATTGAAAAAGAGCCGTTTCTGTCAGAGCTCTCTCAGCCCCACCTATTTCACAGGGTGTCTGTTGTGGGGAGGGGAAGGGAAAGGAGTTTGTAAGCCACTCTGAGACACCTTTGGGTAGTGAAGGGCGGGGTATAAATCCAATCTCTTCTTCTTCTCTTTGGCATTAACTACCTGCACCTCATCAGCTCCCACCCAACAACCAAAAGGAATCCACTCTCTAACAGGAAAACTTTATTAAACCCAATCTTCACAACAATCCATCAGCTACCACAAACCACAAGAGAAGTTGGACTACTGAACAAAAATGCACACTAGTGAAGAACAATACCCCCCCCCCCGCAACCAGAAGGAACAATCTAAACAGGAAAACTTAAAAAAAAACAACAACACTGCAAGTGCAACAACTAATACAAACCAGAACTTACAACTATTGATTTTGAACAACAACCCACAACCCACCAGCTCCCTCCAAGGAACCCAAAAGGAATCAATTGACCGACGATAAAACTTTTTAAAGCAGGAAAACAAACTTTTAAAACTTTTAAAACACTTAATTGTAACTTTAATAAAGCTAAGAAGACCTGAGCAAAGCCAATCCCCCCCCAACATCCACCCAACAGAACCCACCCACCCAGACCAAGCAGTCCATCCACCCAGCACAGGATACCTAAAGGAAGACTTTAAAAAACTTTGATAGATTATGATGATGATGATGATAGATAGATAGATAGATAGATAGATAGATAGATAGATAGATGATAGATAGATAGATAGATAGATAGATAATGATGATGCAGGAACTCATTGGAATAATAGGCCACACCCAACAGCAGAAACTCATTAGCATATTAGGCCAGTTTAAACTTGGACAGGCCTTGGGGAAGGCATGGGGACACATTTAAATGCCTCCCCAATCCTTCCAGGGGCCCCCCTGGCCCGCCCGCCTTGGAGTCGCCGGGGGTGGGGAGTCACTCTCCAAGCCTTTCCTCTGTAGCCATGCATGCAGAGGTTTTGGCTGTAGCAGCCGTGGCCAACTCTGAAGCCAGCCGGAACTCCATTCCTGTGCATTCCTGCCCCCTTGGAGTCGCCGGGGGTGGGGAGTCACTCTCCAAGCCTTTCCTCTGTAGCCATGCATGCAGAGGTTTTGGCTGTAGCAGCCGTGGCCAACTCTGAAGCCAGCCGGAACTCCATTCCTGTGCATTCTTGCCCAAAAACAGCCCTGATGATGATGATGATACAGACAGACAGACAGACAGACAGACAGACAGACAGACAGACAGACAGACAGACAGATTTCCAAACCGGTTGATGTCTTCAGTCCAGGCAGGCAGGAATCCACCACGGTCCGGCATGGATGAGACAGGCGGGCCAGGCATAGAGCAGCAGCAGCTGAAGCCAAGACAAGGCCAGCAGCTACAGCCAGCCAGCCATGGAGTCTAGCCATTAGGCAGGACTCCTGCTTAAATGTGCTCTGCCCATGCACTGAACAGTTTCAAAAAAGAACACTGTCCTGTGATTGGACAAAGAGCACTGCGACTTGCAATCAGTCTTGTGAGCAAAAAATTCTACTTTGTGAACTCCCAAGAATATTGTTGTTACTACTATCTTAGTACTGTTATTAAAGGTCTTCTTTTCATGGAAAAGGACCTGGACATGTGTTTATTGTCAAGGGACTGCCCGATGGGGGATCAACCAAGACCCTCGGTCTACCCTTGACGCCTGCTCAGACACAGACGCTGGGCAGACAGCCTCCCAAAACACTCAGGAGCCCACCTGACAGAGATATGAAGGTCCCTCTTCAGGATGAGCCCAATGCATTGCCACACAAGCCCAGCAACGCTCCCTCTAAGCTGTGGAGTCTTGTGAGCAAAAAATTCTACTTTGTGAGCTACCGGCATTAAAGTTGTGAGCGAGCGATTTGGCTACTGCATAAATCGATTTGCTCTGGAGTCCTCCTTCCTGAGCAAAGATCAAAATGTGTGAGCTGGAAGCTAAAAACCTGTGAGCTTAGAGGGAACACTGATGCCCAGGACTCCTCTTTAACAAAGCCAGCTCCAAAGCGACCGCACTGGGCACTCCCCCCCTGTGATGGAAGAGGCCTGGTTCTCCTACAGACCCTTTTCTGCCCACTCCCTCCCGTTGGAGGAAGCTATCCCACGTCCTTTCACTAGGGTACCACTGCCACCACTGTCCTTTTTGGGGTCTTCCTGCCAGGAGGGACAGATTCCTGACCCCCCTTTCTCAGTTCTGAGGCCTAGCCTCAAGGTCTCCTGCTACCCAGCACCTGGTTACCACAGAGACCAAATTTCTTCTTTGGGTTTCCCCTGGAGAGGTGGCAACAGGTGCCTTCACTGCCCCCCCCCTCCCTGGGTCTCCCCCATGCACAAAACTAGCATGTCCCAGCAGTTGGGGAACTATGTGGCACAGAGATTTACTGCCAACATTCCAAAGATTAAAAATAGTCATTAAGAGGAAATGGTTACAAGCGCACTTCATCACAGTGGCCAGATGAGCACAGGGAAGAACCAAAGAAAGGTGATTATAAACGCATCCCCTTTACCTCTCCCATTAACATCCCCAAACTCAGGGGTCATTTCGTAGAAAAAGAGCTAGGGGAACTCATTAGCATAACTCATTAGCATACGCCACACCCCCTGACATCAGGGGCCCGGCGGTGGACCTGCAAGGTCGGCGGGAGGGCGAGGAAGCCCCACGAAGGCCCTCCCTGGCCCCAGGCAGGCAGGGGTGGGGAGAGGCAGGGAGGAAGCAACTTACCCTCCCTCTTCTCCTGCCTCCTCCTGGCTGAATTAGGGCTGGAAGCGGGGCGGCCGGAAGCAGGGGGTGGGGCTTCGTCATGTGCCCCGCCCCCCTGCACCTCACCCGGGGGAACTGCGTTCCCCCACGTTCCCCCCCGAAATGACCTCTGCCCTAACTGATGTTAGCCATCGGGTAGGCACTTAAAAGTTGCAAAATGTTCTAAAGATGTGATATATGCTGTATTATATGCGGACAGCCAGACCACATGTTCAAAAACAGCTGCCAGCCTGCAGACCAGAGCTCAGCACTCTGTTCTCTTCCAAGGACCCCCCCCCCTTTTCACCTTGTCCTGGGAGCTCTCCTGGAAGGCATTTTGGGAAAACTCCAGGAATCACCCGGAGATTCCGGATATCAAATCCCCCAGTTCCTTCCCAAGCTGAGTCATTTCTAGAACTATGGCTGGTAACTGATCTAGCTTCCTGCCTTTCGAGAGAGAAGAAGAAAAGAGATTGGATTTATACCCCGCCCTTCACTCGGAGTCTCAGAGCGGCTTACAAACTCCTTTCCCTTCCCCTCCCCACAGGATGAGCCCAGGATGAGAGAGCTCTGACAGAAACTGCTCTTTTTCAAGAACAGCTCTTGTCAGAACTATGGCTTGCCCAAGGTCATCCAGCAGCTGCAAGTGGAGGAGTGGGGAATCAAACCCGGTTCTCCCAGATTAGAGTCTGCGCTCCTAACCACTACACCAGACAAAGAATGACACTTTCGAAACTCAGAGGACGGGGGAGGGGTTCCTCCACACTCCCCCAAGCCAAGAGGACCACCGCCCCAAGAACCCTTTTGCTCCCCCATATCTTCCTGGGGAAGGGGAGCCATTGAGGGGCCTGATGCAGGAGATGGCGCATGCTCTGGCACCCCCTCCGACCCGAAAGGAGGGGCCTTCAGACCTTCTGCCAGTCTGACTCTCTCCCAAATGAACTAACTGCTACTTTCCGCTGTCCTTCAACATTCTGTCAGCTCCCATTGGTTGCTCTTACGGAGAGGCGGAGCCTAACCTGGCTGTCACAATGGGGCTTTTGTGGGGCGTCATAGAGTGGGGAGAACGGAAGCCCTTCTGTTAAATAGTGGGTTCCATGGATGAACAGACCACAAGCCTGATGATGAGTTCTACTCTATTAGTGATTTCAGCAAGCACAAGACAAGACTCCTGAGCCTCAGCTCTGTGAAATAGCATGCAGTTGCCCCACCCAAACACACCCCACTCCCAGTGATAGGCTATTAACATAGCATTACTACTAGATTGGTTACTTTCAGAATCCTGGCAGGCTATTGTTCTTGTGCTCCAAGCTCAGCCAATCTCTGGGGTGATTGAATCAGGGATAATTCAGTTTCAATACATAACACCTTCCCTCCCTACTGGGGGGAGGAGGAGGAGGAGGAGGAGGAGGAGGAGGAGGAAGAAGAAGAAGAAGAAGAAGAAGAAGAAGAAGAAGAAGAAGAAGAAGAAGAAGAAGAAGAAGAGGAGGAGGAGGAGGAGGAGGAAGAGGAGATTGGATTTATACCCTGCCCTTCACTCAGAGTCTCAGAGCGGCTCACAAACTCCTTTCCCTTCCCCTAGACACCCTGTGATCAATGCTCCCTCTAAGCTGCGGAGTCCTGTGAGCAAAAATTCTACTTTGTGAGCTACGGGCATTAAAGTTGTGAGCAAGCAATCTGGCTACTGCATTAATTAGTTTGCTCTGGAGCCCTCCTTCCTGAGCGAAGACAAATACATGTGAGCCGGAGGCTAAAAAACCATGAGCTAGCTCACACTAACTCAGCTTAGAGGGAACACTGCCTGTGAGGTGGGTGGGCCTGAGAGAGCTCTGACAGAAACTGCTCTTTTCAAAGAATAGCTCTTATCAGAGCTAAGGCTTGCCCAAGGTCATCCAGCCAGGTGCAAGTGGAGGAGTGGGGAATCAATCCCGGTTCTCCCAGATTAGAGTCCGCGCACTTAACCACTACGCCAAACTGTCCCAGAGTCGAGGTACTGAAATATTCTTGGTGATACATGCTGCAGCTGACTGTCCCCTAAGAGGAACTTGGGGACGGGGGGACAATGGAAGGAACATCATACTGTCAAGGCTGATACTAGGGTTGCCAGCTCTAGGTTGGGAAATACCTGGAGATTTGGGGGATGGAGCCTGGGGAAGGCAGGGTTTGGGGAGGGGAGGGACCTCGACAGGCTATACTGCCACAGACTCCACCCTCCAAAGCAGCCATTTTCTCCAAGAGAACTGATCTGGGTTGTTTGGGGATCAATCGTAATAGTGGGAGATCTCCAGGTAACCCCTGGAGGTTGGCAGCCCTGGTCAATACTGATAGACCAGGTAGCAAGGTCTACCAAGTTCTAATGCCATGAAGTGTTACACCTTAGAAATTACGGCTTATGCTAGCTGCTGACGGAAATGGCTCACTTGACCATGGTGTCTCAAGTTAGTCAGTTTCTCTGCAGAGCAAGCGTATGAAGAAATCAGGATAGGCTAACCACAAGCCGCAAGGCTTGTGAGCTTGTAGCAAAAGCCTAGGTCTGGTACCAGTGATACAGATGCTTGCTTGGAAGAAAATATTTCAGGCGCTGGGAATTTCTGAGAAGTAAAAGGTCAAAAGGGCATATATGCTTGCCCCTGCATTTGCTTAGCAAAGGTAAATCCATAATTAGATATAAGGGAAATCGAATGACTATGTGATGCTGGAGAAGACTGTTGAGAGTCCCTTGGACTGCAAGAAGATCAAATCAGTCAATCCTAAAAGAAATCAACCCTGACTGTTCCCTGGAAGGCCAGAGACTGAAACTGAAGCTCAAATACTTTGGCCACCAAATGAGAAGGGAGCACTCACTGGAGAAGACCCTGATGCTGGGAAAGATTGAAGGTCAAAGAAGACGGGGACGGCAAAGGATGAGATGGTTAGACAGTGTCATCGATGCAACGAACATGAAATTGAGCCAACTTCAGAGGACGGCGGAAGACAGGAAGGCCTGGCGGGATCTGGTCCATGGGGTCGCGAAGAGTCGGACTCGACTGTGCAACTGAACAACAACAATGACGGAATGAATGAATGAATGAATGAATAAAGTTTATTGTGTATGGCTATTGGCCATCGCAATTTTATACAAAACTGGATCCCTATTATCTTAAAATGCACATTTAGTTATTAAATTCAGTGAGAATTCTCAGAAATTCCCAGTGCCTGAAATATTTTCTTCCAAGCAAGCATCTGTATCACTGGTACCATACTTAGGGTTTTGGTGTTTGGTGTAGTGGTTACGTTTGGTGTAGTGGTTAAGTGCGCAGACTCTAATCTGGGAGAACCGGGTTTGATTCCCCACCCCTCCACTTGCAGCTGCTGGATGACCTTGGGCAAGCCATAGTTCTGTCAGAGCTGTCCTTGAAAAAGAGCAATTCCTGTCAGAGTTCTCTCAGCCCCACCCACCTCACAGGGTGCCTGTTGTGGGGAGGGGAAGAGAAAGGAGTTTGTCATCTGCTCTGAGACTCCAAGTGAAGGGCGGGGTATAAATCCAATCTCTTCTTCTTCTTCTTCATTATACCCTGAAACTCTTACTGGTCTCTAAAGCACGACTGGACAGAGTGTAGCTGTAATTCAGCCGGGCCCACCTTCCAAAGCAGCCAGGGTTCAGAGGGAGCCGTGGTTGTCTGCTCAGCTCAGAAGCCCTGCAGCTTGTGGTTAGCCTGTCCTGATTTCTTCATACACTTGCTTTGCAGAGAAACTGAGAGTAACCTGAGAAACCGTGGTCAAGTGAGCAATTTCCGTCAGCAGCTAGCATAAGCTGTAACTTCTAATTTGTAACATGTCATGGGATTACTACGATTCATATGAGGCCCCATTACCTTGGTAGAGAATTAAATTCATTTGTACAATATCTAAAATGTCTAAAAGAGGTCAAATTAAAATTATATACAGCATTTACAAATTCCAATTCCAATTGTAACAATGTCAGTGCCTTGCATCTCAGTGAGCTGCGTTCCTAAGAACCACCTTTGCTCTAGCTTTCCTGGATACCGTATAAGATACCAAAGGATTCACGTCTGACAACACAAAAATTAGCTTATTACTATCAGGAAAATGCTGCAGTTGATTAGGTATTTGAGATTAAAAATCTACTTATAAGATCCAAATATTGCGGACAAACCATTACCTAGTGAAACAGATCTTCAATAGAAGTTCCACATAGACAAATACGTTGCTCTAGGGGGATTTTTAGATATCTTCCAGTCAGTACTTCTGATGGCATGTCCTGAAATCGTAATGCTGTGAATGCCACTCTTAGACTATGTGATGGAATGGTGGAACAGGGCCTCTGGGCATGCCCAAGAACAGCTTTAAGAAGTGATTGTTCGCACAAAGCTGCAGGCTCTTTGGGTCCTTTGCTGTCCAGGGGGTCTCCCTTCATTGCAATAAAGGGGTTTCCCCCCCTGCTTTTGGAAATCCCTAGTGCCTTTGTTCATTATCGGACTTTGACACACCAGTCAACAGACTCCTTTGGGTAAGGATGCTCTAGGATTTGTCCAAAACTCTATGGTTAAACCATAGAGCGTGGGGTGAAACCTAGAGCATCGCCCTAAGACAATGGCATCACTACCAGAGGTTTTGCTTGCAGGCTCCTACCCCCGATTCCCCTCCTGCCAGCCTTGGAAGTGCCATTCCAAAAACAACATCAATGACAAAAATAACGAAGAGTTAATAAAGATAAGTTGCAAAAACATTTTCTATAGTAATTTCTGTAGAAATTTTTCTTCCATTATCACTCACATGCTAACGAATGCTGCGCAATGTAAACAATTCGTTTCACGATATTTGCTTTATCTGAGCATGCAGTAATCCCAGTTCTTATCAGTTACTACTTATCAACTCTTGAAGGATACATTCCATGTTGCCTCCCTAATAACAGAACCCAAGGTCTTCACGCTCAGATAAAGCAAATATTGTGCAGTATTCGTTAGCGTGTGAGTGATAATAGAAGAACATTGTCTACAGAAATTACCACAGTAAACGTTTTCACAACTTATCTTTATTGACTCTTTGTTATTTTTGTCCTGGATGTTGTTTTTGGAATTCCACTTCCTCCGTGATCTCTCATTTTTGGCTTCTACCACCTTAGACTGGGGGATAAGCAATCGCCAGCGTCCAGGTGTTGCCTGGAGAGCTCCAGGAATTACAGGTGGACTCCAGATGACAGAGGTCAGTCCCCATGGAGAAAACTGCTGCTTTGCTGAGTGTCTCGCATCATTCTTCTCTTCCCCGTTTTATGCTTGCAACAACCCTGCGAGGTAGGTTAGGCTGAGAGAGGGTGACTGGCCTAAGGTCACCCAGCGAGCTTCCATGGCAGACATTACTGTCCAATGAATTGCAATAAGGAGGAGAAACAGAGATCTCGCCACTTGAGGCCATTGTGTTCTCCAGGATGGCTGACATTCCTTACAGAGGTGAATTCCAAACATTGCCAGGTTGCATAGGTGATGAAATGACACTTCGTCCAAGGATCTGTCTAAAAGAATGTTCTACTTTGCTTTAGGAATGTCAAGTTCCCATCCTGCAAAAGCTCAGAGGTTAAGCTCAGTATCAATACCAGGTAACCAGCTCTCCCTCCTCTCTTTTCTCAGTTCTTTCTGGTTTCTGAGCTGCTTTGCTGGGTGGCCATGAAGCCATTTGTGCGAAGAAACAGGACACTCGAGTGCATACGCAACAGAGATGTTCGGCCCAAAAGTGACAGCAAGGCTTTCCCCCCACCTTGGTGAAATCAAAGAGGGGGCAGATAACCAAGGAAGCAAGGGGGGTGTTATGTATTGGGACTGGAACATTGCAGGGCTGTGCTGCCAGAGACAGGGTGAGCTTGGAGCCGAATAACAATAGACCAACAGGATTCTGGCAGTAACCAATCAAGGTGTAGGATTGTGCTGCCTGCGACAGGGTGAGCTTGGAGCCAAATAACAATAGACCAACAGGATTCTGGCAGTAACCAATTATGATGTAAAGTTTTGTAAATAGCCTATCATTGGGAGTGGGGTGTGTTGGGGTGTGGCCATTGCGGGCAATATAACCGAGCTGAGGCTCTGGTCTACTGTCTTGTTCTTGCTGAAATCACTGAATAAAGTAGAGCTGATCACTAGACTGGGAGTCTGTTCACCCATGGAACCCACTATCTAATGGGGGGGGGGGAGTTTCCCCGGCGTGCAAGTCTCGTGGGTCCTCATTTGTCCTTTATCTTTTTCACAATGATTTTGTTCCCCTTGGCTTTCGCTGTTGCGCGTATTTTGTGCGTTTATTTGCAATTTATAGGGACTGTTGTATGTACAATGTGTATCATTCATACATAAAGTATCAGGTTCTTCGATGGCTACAAAACGACTGGGCTTTTCTGCCTTGTCATGTTCCTCGCTTGTATCTTCCTGTCCAGGTTTCATTTTTCCTATGCTGCATGTGTTTTGCTCCCTCTAGTGGCTTGATTCGATTACACCAGTTTATTGGCTTTTTCCACGTTCTCACTTTACTTGCTGGTAAGTTCCTGTTAGGAGCTGCAGTGGCTCAAGTGCTTTTCTGCCTTGTCATGGTCCTCGCTTGTATCTTCCTGTTCCTTCAGGTTTCATTTTTCCTATGCTGCATGTGTTTTGCTCCCTCTAGTGGCTGATTTGATTACACCAGTTTATTGGCTTTTTCCATGTTCTCACTTTACTTGCTGGTAAGTTCCTGGGGAATTTCACATTACCAGTTTTCTCACGGTTTCAAACCGGGAGTCTTCCGTTTCCAGATGAACCGGTACAGGGCTGCCGTTTCACACACGGCTTTCCCCTACCGGAAAGGAGCCGATTCACAAGCGGTTCGGCGTTTCACACACGCACCGCTTCGTTTTCCCGCCGTTTTCTTCCCGCGCAGGCGATCGGGTTTTTTTTTAAAAAAAGGTTCGGCTTATAGCGATATATCTCCCTCTGTTCATCAACTGGATATCACACAGATTTATGTCCGGCATAAAAACCTGCAGTTTAATCTGCTGGGAGGAGTGCTGGAAATAAACTTGTGTGACCGCTAGATGGAGCAAAAGACAGGTGGAACAGACCCACCCCACCCCACCCCACCCTGAAGAAACAGGAATTTACAAATAAGGAAAATAAGAATGCAGAAAAGCCCACTGTCAAAAAAATGTATTATGTATGGGGGGGAAATCTGGTGCCAAGAAAGAAAATCCAAAAAAAGGGGGAAAGACTAGCGTCACAGAAGTCCCAAATATGATTCGCTTCTTATACTATGAACCTTGTGGTCTGGTGAAATTGCTGAAATCAGGTTCGGCTTACACAGCCGGCAAACTGAAGAAGTCGAAGGAAACACATCTTCTAAGTATCCAGAACGGGCGTCTTTGCAAAGGCTGCTTGGACAATATTTTGACTATGTGGACTCCTCCTCTCAGGTTACACTGATTACATGGACTTTATGCCTTATCTACAAAGGAGGAAATATTGTATCTTATGCCTTATTATGGTTACAGTACGCACTAATTATGTTGTTGTTGTGACACCACCAACTTTATAATTGTTTCATATATTGTTTGGCAATTTTTGGTGGCGTTTTCTACAAGAAAGAGAAAATGGCATGAAAAGGAAATAAAAACCACAATTTTGACATGCAGGATGGAGAGGCTTAAAAGGAGGATTTCCGGGTTGAAAGAGGTATGAGAAATATTAAATTGTCCCTGGTCTGATGGGGAAAGTGGGCCACGGAGGCAAAAGCGTTTGGCACATTTTGACACATTTGTGATCGATATTAACAGAAAAGGAGAGGGAACGTGTTCATTTCAGCTCCAAATCACCCAGGCCCGTAGCCACAGTGGGGCATCTTGGGGCTAGGCCCCCTGAGTTACTGGCAAGGCCCCACAACTTCCCATCCAGCCTCCAGGGCCCCCAAGCAGCGGCAGGTGAAGGGTAGGAGCCGGGTAGTCCTTTAATTTGATTGGCCAGTGCCCCCTAAGAAATTTAAATGCCCCCTGACTTTAAGAAATCCTGGCTACAGACCTGAAATCACCCCTCCATCCAACCCTGAGTCCTTTTCCTGAAATTCTTCACCATAAAAAATATAGTTTCCACTCCCCCCACCTTACATCTACCCCTCTTTGCAGCAGAAAACAAAGAATCTCAGGTGCGTATGTGTGTCATAGGAACATCAGAGAAGCCAATGTTGGATCAGGCCAAAGGCCCATCCGGTCCAACACTCTGTGTCACGCAGTGGCCAAAAATACCAGGTGCCATCAGGAGGTCCATCAGTGGGGCCAGGACACTAGAAGCCCTCCCACTGTTGACCCCCCCAAGCACCAAGAAGACAGAGCATCACTAGCCCCAGACTGAAAGTTCCTATCTATACCTTGTGGCTAATAGCCACCGATGGACCTCTGCACCATATGTTTATCTAATTCCCTCTTGAAGCCGTCGATGCTTGTGCTTGTGTCTAGATTCAATTACTGCAATGTGTTCTACATAGGGCTGGCCTTGAGAAGTGTTCAGAAGCGTCAACTGGTGCAGAATGCTGCCGCTCGGATGTTGGCTGGAGTGGGTCATAGGCAGTCCGTGGGATCTGCAAAACTCTCCTCCGACGCCACATTTCAAATGGTCCTGATCTGGAGCAGGCGCATCAACCAGCAGAGGTTACCTCCAGCAGAGTCTGATTAGAAGGCCAGAGCGGTAACTCATGCAGAGATGCAGCAGGCAACCTCCTGCAAGTAAAGGGTTGGAACACTTTCCCTATGAGGAAAGGTTAAGGCGCTTAGGGCTCTTTAGCTTGGAGAAACGACGACTGAGGGGTGACATAATTGAGGTTTATAAGATTATGCATGGGAAACCATTGATTTATACAGGGGCATTATGTCTCTGCACAACAGGAAAAATCACCAGGAACTTTTTATGTCACCAAGGGTGTTTCTGAAGAACACAGCTTCCTCTCTGCAGTTGGTACAGTCAACCAAACAACACAGCTAGGCTTCCAAAGTTAAAACCTTGAAAGAGAGAAAGAGACAGGGGTCATTTCGTAGAAAAAGAGGTGCAGGAGCTCATTAGCATAACTTATTTCCATGACTTATTTGCACACGCCACACCCCCTGACATCACAGGAAGTGTGTTGGAAGGCAACAGCCACCGCTCAGGCTCCACTGGACTGTTTTGGATTGCTAGCTATTGGGGGGGGGTGCAGATCTGCCCTCACAGAGGAGGGAAAACTTGTACCTGAAGGTGGGCCGGGGGGGGGGCTCTGCAACTTACCTGGCTGCTTCTTGCTCCTCGTGGCCCAATTGAGGGCTGCTGGGAGCAGAGGGCGGGGCTTTTTGCATGTGCCCAACTCCTGGGCTCCTTACTGCCGGAGCTCTGCTCCTGCTCGCTCCTGCAGGAAATGGCCCCTGGAAAGAGAGATTTTCATGAGTACGTGTGAGATTATTCCACATATTGAACTATATTATTTTAACAGTGTTAAGCCCTACTATGCAGGGGAGGGTGGGCCACCGGTCCAATAAAATGAAATAAATAATTTTTGCTGCATTTGCAGTAGAAGCACAGAAACACCACCAGGCAGACTTCAGGGCCACCAAGCCCAGTTAGCATAAGTCGGTCCCAAAAGACACACAGCCGGTATCGCTGCAATGCCATTTCAGTGGCCCGTCTCTGACTCAAACAACCCGAAGAAGAAGATCCCCCACTTTTCTGTTGTCTCTAACAGTTTCCCAATGTCAATGGAAAATCAGACCTCAATTTAAACTTGGGAGACCCCACAAAATTCTTTCTCGCTCTGCTGTGGCAGATCCGACATCAGCGTCTGGCTGAGACCTTAACTGCCAAGAGAGTTCTCCACGGCAGGCAAAGAAGTCAAGTGCTTGAAAGCTACATCGACTTGTCCCTTTATAGGGTAAGGTGGTTTTTTAGAAGGTTCCAAACCCACAAGAGATGCAGGGAAATAACCCCAAGTGGTTTCATTTCTTGGCAACATCCAGGGCTATTTTTGGGCAGGAATTCACAGGAACGAGTTCCAGCTGGCTCCCAAGTTGGCCACGCCCAGCAGAAACTCATTAGCATAATAGGCCACACCCAACAGCAGAAACTCATTAGGACTGGCTACATTAGGGGTATGTGGCCTAACATGCAAAGGGATTCCTGCTACAAAAAAAGGCCCTGGGTTTTGACCACAAACAAGGTCAACAGAATAAGAAACAAAAGGTGGGTGTGGCTGGATGACCAGCCTTCTGGTAACATGGGGGTGTGGCCTAATATGCTAATGTGCTGTGCTGTCAGGGTGTGGCCTAATATGCTAATGAGTTTCTGCTGTTGGGTGTGGCCTATTATGCTAATGGGTTCCTGCTGGGCTTTTTCTACAAAAAAAAGTCCTGGCAACATCATTGTCTGCTCTGTCAAAGATCATCGACTTCTCAGTCCAAGATGGTTAAGGGGTTGGAGCCCCTTCCCTACGAGGAAAGACTGAAGTGTCTGGGATGTTTCAGTTTAGAAAAGAAA
>NW_015161047.1:0-15503 GCF_001447785.1 Gekko japonicus
ACTTTCTCTTGTTAATGTTTTTATACTATACCTGTGTTGTTACTATTTTAATCCTTCTTGTATCAGAATTGTACTGTTTTACTGGCTCTTGCTGTAATAAATTAGATCGCGATCACGTAGATTGCGTTGCTTCTTAACATTCTGCCCATCAACATCTGAGCTGGAGAGTGCCCTATCCCCATAACAGGTGTATTACGATAATCCAAGGCCAGACTCCCAGCCAACAAGAAAAAGAAGAAGCAGATTCCGAAGAAGAAGCCTAAATGAAGTTCTGAGTCTTATCTAGCATAATGCATTTAGATTAAGCAATAATGCGTATTTGAATTTTGAATTTCGTCTTAGCGATACTTAAGATTATCACTTTGTAGTAACTTTTAATAGGGAACATTCAAACTTATTGTAAACCTGTAATGACTGGCAGTCTTTAAGCAGCAGCCGGATTAAGGCTGTCCACAGAATAACTTTCTGGGCATTAAATATAGACAGACACACACACACACCCCTTCCTTGAAAGCGCCACTCCCAGTCAATGCTTTTGACGCAGCTCCTGAGCATGTGCCAGATCCTCGCTCTGCACACGGTAATGGTGTCAGCCAAATGGGCCTGGTGTGCTAACGCCCAATAATCAACACACTGAAAGGAGGCTTTCAGGAGGGGGAGGGGAAAGTGACTCTTTTAAACACAGCCTTACTTGGGGACGCTTACAGAGAACAAGCCCCACTGGGCTTTTGCTACTGCTCTGCTCACAAGATGTGCCCTTCCGCTAACCCTCGTGGGTCAGAAGACTTGAGTCCAGCAGGGCCTTAGTAGGCTTGCCAACCTCCAGGTGGCGGCTGGAGGTCTCCTGCTATGGCAACTGACCTCCAGGTGGCAGAGGTCAGTTCTCCTGGAGAAAACAACCCCTTTGGAAGTCGGACTCTATGGCATTAGGCCCGAATAACCCCCCCAGTTATTTCCCAGTCTGGAGCTGGGAACCCAACGCTCAAGAGACCAACACGATTTCCGCGGGATGACCAGGGGAGCTTTGACTCTGGAAAGCTGATGCCCCGGAAACCTGGCTGGTCTCTATTGTGCTCCTGGAACGGAATCTAGCGGTTTGTCTGCATCCATTCCTGACCAAAGTTCCCTCTCCGCTGTGGGATGGCGACACAAGGCCTTTCCCCCTCCGCCACTCCGAGTTTCAGAAGGCATTTGTTCGTCTCCTCTCTGGAAGGACAGGAAGCTCCGTCAATCGCCAGCTTTACTTAGGCAAATAACTAGGCTTGCAAGGTCGCTGAGGCATTTGGGGTTAGGAATCTCCAGGTGACTCCTGGGGATTTCCCAGAAGGCCTTCTGGGGGGGGCCCTTCGAGGGTGCAGAGGATATAGTGATGGCCATAGGCTTAGACAGATTAGAAAGAGGATTAGATGGATTCATGGAGAAACCTGTCAATGAAAGAATTAGTAGGCACATAGATGAACAAAACCTATTGAGGCAGACTCAGCATGGGTTCTCTAAGGGAAGATCTTGTCTCACTAACCTGTTAGTGTTCTCTGAGGAGGTGAACAAACATGTGGACAAGGGGGATCCAATAGATATTGTTTACCTTGACTTCCAGAAAGCTTTTGATAAAGTTCCTCATCAAAGGCTCCTAAGTAAGCTCAAAAATCATGGGATAAAAGGACAAGTCCTTTTATGGATCAAAAACTGGCTAATTAATAGAAAACAGAGAGTGAGTATAAATGGGCAGTTCTCCCAGTGGAGGGGGGTAAGCAGTGGGGTACCACAGGGATCAGTACTTGGTCCACTGCTTTTTAACTTGTTCATTAATGATTTGGAGTTGGGAGTAAGCAGTGAAGTGGCTAAATCTGCGGACGCAGGGATCAGTATTTGGTCCACTGCTTTTTAACTTCTTCATTAATGATTTGGAGTTGGGAGTAAGCAGTGAAGTGGCTAAATTTGCGGATGATACGAAGTTGTTCAGGGTGGTGAAAACCAGTGAGGATTGTGAGGCACTCCAAAGGGATCTGTCAAAGTTGGGCGAGTGGGCGTCAACATGGCAAATGGGGTTCAATGTGGCCAAGTGCAAGGTGATGCACATTGGAGCCAAAAATCCTAAATATAAATACACATTGATGGGGTCTGAACTGGCAGAGACAGATCAAGAGAGAGATCTTGGAGTTGTAGTAGATAACTCACTGAAAATGTCGAGACAGTGTGTGACTGCAATAAAGAAGGCCAATGCTATGCTGGGGATTATTAGGAAGGGTATTGAAAACAGATCAGCCAATATAATAATGCCCCTATATAAATCAATGGTGAGACCTCATTTGGAATACTGTGTGCAGTTCTGGGCACCACACCTTAAAAAGGATATTATAGCTTTGGAAAAAGTGCAGAAAAGGGCAACTCGAATGATAAAAGGGTTGGAACACTTTCCCTATGAGGAAAGGTTAAAGCGCTTAGGGCTCTTTAGCTTGGAGAAAAGACGACTGAGGGGTGACATGATCGAGGTTTATAAGATTATGCATGGGAAAGAGCAGGTAGAGAAAGAGGTACTTTTCTCCCTTTCTCACAATACAAGAACCCGTGGGCACTCCATGAAATTGCTGAGCGGTCGGGTTAGAACGGATAAAAGGAAGTACTTCTTCACCCAAAGAGTGATTAACACTTGGAATTCACTGCCACAGGAAGTGGTGGCAGCTACAAGCATGGACGGCTTCAAAAGGGAATTAGATAAGCATATGGAGCAGAGGTCCATCAGTGGCTATTAGCCACAAGGTATAGACCCACTGGTGGACCTCCTGATGGCACTGGTATTTCTGGCCACTGTGTGATACAGAGTGTTGGACTGGATGGGCCTTTGGCCTGATCCAAGATTGGCATCTCTTATGTTCTTATGGCTACTGGCCCTGTTGACTGAGGGGAACCTCCACCTTCAGAGGCACTGATCCTCTGAATCCCAGACCCAGGAGTCAACCTCAGGGGAAGGCCTCGGCCTCTCTGCCCAGTTATTGGCCATGCAAAGGAAGTGGTTGGCTACAGTGTGAAAGCAAACACAGGAACAAAAGCTAAAATTAAATATGAACTAATTGCACATAAAAATACACGTATTTATTACAAAGGCATTAAAAGCATATCACGGCGCAACACAAGCCTCATATAGTGAAAAGTTACATATGTCCAAGAGAAAGTTTTAATGAAGACAATACACCAAGATCAGGCAGGCTTTTTACCTAGACGACAAATCAAAAATAATGTTCGGATTATTATAAATGTGATCGAATATTTTATAACTGATTTTCAAAAGTTTAAAATATGTTTACTGGCCCGCCAAGTATGCCAATAATCAGGCCGTTCCCCAACACCTTTTCCAACATAACGGTAAAGCTTGTTGGACTATATGCGAGATTTTTGCCGGTTTCAAATACCGCTTCAACAGCAGTTTATTAGATGCTTCTTGAATTTCTAGGGATTTTGAGATCTCCGTATATTTTCCCATTGTTCTTCACTAATTATTTGTTGGAGAGCTGAATGCCACGCTGATTGATAACTCATTGTTTTCATATTGGATCTTTCAAGCAATATTTGGTAAATCTTGGAGATTAAACCTCTTTTTTCATAGCTTTTAAATAGTATGCATTCAAAGTCTGTAATGGGAAGTGAGAGTGATTGCTTAAATCCGGTGGATTCTATTAAATGCCTTAATTGTAAGTATTCAAACCAATGAATTTTAATATTGTGCTGTCTTTCTAGTTCAGTTTTCGTGAGAATCTTATTCTCTTGAATTACATCAATTATTCTAGTAATGCCGGCCAATCTTCAGGTAAGGTACGTGCTATGTACTTTCGCAGGTTTAAACCATTGTTGGCCTAGGAAAGTGCTCAATTGTGAATGCGGTGTAGTTAGCATGGCTTTGTTTTGATACCAGGTAAGGGTTCATCGGCCACACTTTATTTTGTCCTTATCTATTAGCTTCTTTCTGAAAAGGTTTGCATAGTATTTAAAAAAGCTCTCTTAATTCCATTATTTTCCACAATTTCTTTTCCTCCATCAACTATTTTATTTATAATGTTATTCTCCCGCCTTTTTTTCAATTGCCACGCCAAAATTTTTCCGTTTATGTGCCCCTTCGAAAGATTTCTGGTGTAGCTTTTTCAAATATTGAGTCAAGGACCCCATGGTTCGCTCTGCCTGACTCCAAAATACAGACTTTCAACTTGTCCTACCTTGTAAAACACATTTTTGACAAAGCGTGGAACTTCCATTCTCAAAGGCAGTCTATCTGGGCGGCTGGCTAGTTAAAAAAATGGTGCTGGGAGTCCTTATCTGTGCCCTGCAGAGACAGCCCCAGCTGAGTCTGCCTAGAGACCTCCTACCTCACGGGGCTGGCGTTGGGAGGCAGCTGAATGACTGCTGCAGGGAGGGGGTGTGGGGTGGAGGAGACCTGCCAGCCTGCCTATCAGGGTGTGATATTTGCTGCCCATTGGCTGAGAATCTTAGCCGCCTCCTCCCTCCCTCCGCGGGCCGTTTGCTTTCTCCAGAGAGAACAGTCCCTCTTTGCCAGCCGGGGAACACACACACACACACACACAGAAATTGCTTGTTAAACTCAATTGCTTTTAGGGAAACTCTGGTAAGTTGAAACTATTGTTTGAAAGTGTGTGGCTTTGGGGTGAAATGCTTTTAAAATAGGGATCTGTGTGATTCCTTGCCCCCCTCTCTCTCTCCCTCTGTGTGTGTTACCTGAGACAGGAATTCTGCTTTCTCCCCCTTGACTCTGCAAAAGTCGAGGCTGATTTCTCCCCTTGTCTGAATTTGCAGCGTAGAAAGACTCCGTTAAAATTGTGTATGGGGGGAAGGGCTCTGTCTCTGTGCAGCGCCGGGCCGGCAGAACAGCACAGAGTGGGAGCCTTTCTGAAAGACACAGAGAGGGGGAACTTTTTTCCTCTTGGGCTCTTTGGCACCGTGTGAGGCATGCTGCCTCTCTGCATGGGGGGCTTCCAGAGGTGTGGGGGGCGGAGGGTCCCATGGCTCTGTCTCAGTGGGGCTGGGGGCTCCCTGAGGGGCTGTCTGCACTAATTTTTGGTTCTGGGGTTTACAGGGGGCATGTCTAAATAGTAGAACTTTTAAAAAGCACCCTTTCCCCTTTGCAGCGGCAAACAAACTGCTTTTTGGCTCTCAGGGGGGGAGGAAGGGGGCTCTGGGATCTGCCTGGGGGTGAGGGCTCCCTGGAGCCGGCCAAAAGACGCCTGAGGGGCAGTCTGCGCTAAAAACTGCACTCTCTGTCAGGAGGGGGCATCTCCCAGGGGGTCCTGGAGAGGAGGGGTAAGCCCGCACTAAGCATGGCACAAATCTAAGACAATTGCCACATACAGCACTCATTCACAGTAAAAAGCACCTTTCACACATGTCCCAGCCCCCCCAAACACATTCAAAGCATTCCCCAGCCACAAAAGCCACCCCTTTGCACCCAAAAGAGTCAAAGCAACCAGGGGACACCATTTTTCCCTGCCCCCAACCTCGGGGAAAGCAGCCATGTGCTCGCCACGCCCCCCACGGGGGGAGGCCTGCGGCAGCCCTCTTGCCAGCCATCTTGCCTTCCTGCACGGTCACGTGAAGGGGCGGGGCACCTGTCAACCGTGATGATGAGGGTATGTAGCCCTTTCATTCTTCTCATAACATCCAAATATCAAGATGTGATAGTCCCATAGCACACTGCATTGATCAGGCTGCACCTGGAGTATTGTTAGCAGTTCTGGAGGCCGGATATTTCAATAGGTGGATGGTACTTTTTACCATATGTGGTGGACTTGCAAAAAGATGAGGAGACACTGGAAAGAAATCCATGCAGAGATTCTGAAAATCTTAGAAAAGTAAATTTCCTTTGAAATCAGAGACTGTGTTATTGGGAACAATACCGGATAATGTTGAAAAAAATCTCACATGACTTATTTAAATACATGCTTACTTCATCTTGAGTAATATTAGCAATAAAGGTGAAAACAGAAGAATGTCCTACTATAGAGATTTGGAGAGAGAAATTAGCAGAATATGGTGTAATGGCAGAACTAACCAGCCAAGTAAAGAAAAAACTGACTAAAGAATTTCAACAGCAGTGGAAGACCTACTACTCATATTATGTGTCAACCTCTTGGTCGCCCTCCTCTGTACTTTTTCCTGCTCTGCAATGCCCTTTTGGAGATACGGTGACCAGGACTGTACACAGTATTCCAAATGAGGCCACACCATAGGCCTATACAGGGGCATTACAATGTAGGCCATTTTATCCTCAGCCCCTTCCCTAAGAATCCCTAAGACAGCCTTTTTCACCGCTGCAGCACGCTGGGTTGACGCTTTCGTTGAGCTATCCACGATGACCTTTTCCCCTCTGAATCTCAGCAAGCTCAGACCCCATGAGCCTCTACTCGAAGTTTGGATTTTTTTCTTTTTGTCCCAGTGGGCATCCCCTTACAAATAGTAGTTTCCAGGTTGTCTGGCGCCGACCGGACACTCCATGGTGGCTCCAGCTCTGTGGACGGGGCTTCCTGAAGTGGTGAGAGGGGCCCGTTCCGTCCTTGGTGATCTTTGGGAGCCCCCGCAAGGTCTGTTGGTTTGCCAGGGCTTCGGGGGGTGGGGGGGAGAAAGGACAACAACACCGTGCACAAAACAACAGCTAGCACAAGTAAAGATTTTTCAAAGATCATGGGTAAATATTGTACTGAATAAAGTACATACTAGGTCTAAGTCTCTATATTACAATATGAATATGAACAAATACACAACACTCTAAATACTCAATAGAAACAATCCATCGCAGGAATAAGTCCATCTCAAAAACATTCAAAGTCCCCTGTAATTATTCTGGTATCCAAAGAAGGATAATCTGTTATTAGAGAATTCATTAAGCTCCAACCTTCTCCAAAAGGATCCTAAGAGTTATAAAATCACAGAAAAGGGACGTCCAAATGAGGGTTTCAGTGGAGAATTTTTGCCGATGGAAGGCCATTTCCATAGATTTCCGCCTCCATTTGGGAAACCCTAGAACGCAAAGATCCGTACCTCCTCCCTGGCCACTAAAGTCCAGTTCAGGCCCCCTACAGTTTAGGGCATTTGACCTGGAACTGTCCATACGTTTCATCTTATCTCAGAAACAATCCAAGGCTGAGAACTGGTCCAGCCGATGTTTCCCCACTTTCTTTCCTCCCATGAGATTTAATTCCAAACACACGAGAGATTGCAGCCTTCGCTCACGTGGTCATATGACTATGCCACCCTTTTCCCAAAGAGCAATGCACCCACAATGCCCCCCTCCTCCATTTCCTCATCACAATGACCCTGCAAGGTAGGTTAGGCCGAAAGAGAGGGACTGGCCCCAAAGCCTCAGAATGAGCCTCGTGGCTCAGAGAGGAGGGGGGCGAAGGGCACACCGTCCAGAGCCTCTATTATGTACTGAGATCGAGGCAGTGTTTCAAACAAGTGATTTCTTTATTAGCTCAGAACACACACACAGAACGACCCAACTGTATACAGTTGGAACCAGGGAAACCACACCTCCTGGAACAATAACGTCCAATCAATGATGAGTGCTTGGGCCCAATCGGAATTGTTCCCGCCGAAGGTCAGAGTCTTTCCGGATTGGCCTGTTTAGCAACAGCGAGCAATCCGGTTGCTTAGTTTAGGATGCTGACAGTCTATGGAGCGTGTGACTGTTGTATCGTAATAAAATGCCTCCTCATCCGTTTTCCAGGTTAGCTTTATTATGCTCAATCACACAGTATAAAAACACCTACAGCTTGCAACCACTCCCTCTTCCTGCTACTGGTTTATATACAATACTCTTAAAGAAACATACACACAACATCTCCCCCTTTTCTCAGTTCATAACATAGTCCTTCATCCAAACAGGTGGTCGTCTCCTCCTTCCTTCCTTCTCTGTTTCAACAACTGGTGGTACTTCTTGAGATACTGATGATGACGGTGGCGATATCTCTTGAGGTACATCTGGACGTTCCAACTGATGGCTTGAATCGGTTTCCTTCTGCACAGACCCATTCTTATTTTCAGTCACTGGTAACAAAGGAAAACCCTCTGATTCAAAACACACTCCATTCCCACTACAATATGCAGGTACCAAATAAGATGCATTCCATACCCGGCCATCTGATAATCTATAAGTATATGGCCCTTTCCTCTCCATAATCTTACGGGGTGAGGTAAACTTACGTTCCCCCTTTCTCAAAATTCCAGGTCTTCTTACTCTAACAAATGAACCACATTCAAAGTTAACATCCTTAACACCCCTTCGTCTATCTGTATAAGCCTTATACTTCTCTTGCTTTTGAACCACCCTTTTTTGTAATTCTGAATCTGATGCCACATAACTCCTTGCATCTGACATTCCGGTAACATTCAACTTAGTACGCATCTCTCTCCCATGTAATAATTCCGCCGGTGATCTTTGTGTTGTAGCATGCCTTGTTGCCCTATATGCTTGCAGGAAATCAGTTGTAAAAGCAATCCATGCCCTTCCTTCCAATTTAGCTGTCTGCAAGCTATCCTTCAGACTTCTATTAAACCGCTCAATTTCTCCATTAGCTTGCGGATAATACACTGATGACCTCCTATGTATAATATTTCGTTCCGCAAGGAAGGTTTCAAATTCCAAAGAAGTAAATTGGGCACCATTATCGGAAATCAACTCCTTAGGGTCCCCTTCCCTACTGAAGACCACAGCCAAAAACTTAATCACAGTAGCAGAAGTAGCTTGTGATGTAAATCCTACCTCTGGCCATTTACTAAAGTAATCAATTAACGTGATAGCATAACGACATTCAATAGGGGCAGTCTCAAAAGGTCCCACAATATCAATGGCGACCTTTTCCCAAGCAGAATGTGGGAATGTAACTGGCTGTAGTGGTGCTGGATGTGTTACTGCAGTTTTATCATGTAACTGGCAAGTGGCACATGCCTTAATGGCTGCTTCCACTTGGGAATCCATTCCAGGCCACCAATACAAATCCCGTAATCGCTGTTTAGTACGTACAATCCCTTGATGTGTATCATGAGCCAGAGCTACAAATGTAGACCGCAGTTCCTCTGGGACCAACAATCGATGTGTCCCTCGTAAAATACAACCATTTTGCAATGAAAGCTCATCACGTACTCTAAAGTAAGGTGACAGTTCTGACTCAATTCCCTTTTCCTTATTAGGCCATTTATTCAACAAAAATCCTCTTAATTTCTGCTGGATTGGGCATGCTAAACATGCAGCTTGAAATTTCTCCTGTGTCACTGCAACTGGAATACTTGAAAGCAGTGCAACCACTTCCACATCCTCTTCTGGCACTATGCCTGAGGATGGCAATGGCAGCCGGGACAGACAATCAGCTGTCACATTCTCTACTCCTGGTTTATATTCAATCTCATAAGTAAAAGAGAGCAATCGTGCTGACCATCTAGCAATTCGATTCCCTGCCCTTCCCAATCCTTTTGATGTCAATAATGTTGTCAGGGGACTATGGTCAGTACGTAGTTTAAATAAGTGGCCCCACAAATAAGTCCTCCACTTTTCTGTGGCCCAAACACATGCAAGTGCCTCCTTTTCAACCACAGAATACTTTCTCTCCGTTTGCGTCAAAGTCCTTGATGCAAATGCCACTGTCTTTTCCACCTTACCCTCATGGAGCTGTGTCAACACGGCTCCCAGCCCATAGTCCGAAGCATCAGTTGTTACAATTATAGGCAATGATGGTTCAAACAATGCCAAAGCAGGACTATGGACAATCAGGTCTTTTACAGCATTAAAACTAGCCTGAGCTGCTGATGACCATACTAAGGTTGTATTCCCACGCAACAATTCTCTAAGTGGCTCAATAACTGAAGCATAATTAGGGATAAACTTTGCATACCATGATGTCAACCCCAAGAAAGAACGCAGGCCTTGTAAATCAACAGGAGGTGGTGCCTGCATAATTGCTTCAACATGATCCAAATCAGGTTTCAACCCAGCTGCTGAAACACTATGTCCCAAAAAAGAGAGTTCTACCTGTCTTAGTTTACATTTTTCCATATTAAGTTCCAGTCCAACTGCACTAATACGTCTTAATACTGACTGTAAATTACTCTCATGTTCTTCAGGTGTCTTTCCAAATACAATAATGTCATCTAAATAGCACTGAACTCCCTTCTGCCCCTTAAGTATTGATGACATCATCTTTTGAAAAGCAGCAGGGGCAGAAGCCAACCCATATGGGACTCGTTTAAATCTAAATAATCCCTCATGTGTAATGAATGCTGTAAGATCTCTACTTTCTTTATGCAGCATAACTTGGTGATATGCACTCTGCAAATCCAAAGTGGAAAACATCCTTGACCCTGCCAATTCTGAAAACACCTCTTCTATATGTGGCAATGGATGGCTATCAATCACAACAGCCTTGTTTGGTTCTCTTAAGTCTACACAAAGGCGTATATTTCCATCTTTCTTTCTTACCACCACTATGGGGGAAACCCATTCTGATGAGTCCACTTCCTCAATAATATCCTTCTGCACCAATTTTTTAAGCTCTTCTGACACAGCATCTCTCACAGAAATTGGCAATCGCCGTAACTTCTGTTGCACAGGAACAACATTTGATCTCACTTTTACTTTGTGCACAAATCCCTTTGCACAACCAATACCTTGCACAGAGGTATCCCTACTTGCAGAAGAAAAACAAAGGGGAACTCCCTGTAAGGGTTCAACATCCAGTTGTGAAGCCATAGTATGTCCATCCACTACCATCAATTTTAGTGCAGCAAACAAATCCCTGCCAAGGATAGGGGTACCATTAGGCACAATATAAAATTCTGCAGGTGCACAACATGTACCAAAACTCACTTTAGCAGGTAAACAACCACACAAAGGTATTTTGTTCTGTAAATAACACACCAACTGCACTTTTGGCTCTACTAATGGCACATTCCCAAAATATTCCAAATAAAGTGCCTCAGGCAATATAGACACAGCTGAACCAGTATCCAACATTAATTCAATTTCCTGACCCTCCCCCAAGGGGTTAACACATATCTTAACAGTGCACATAATTCTTTTTACTTCAGACACAATTCTACTCCCATCCACATTCAAAACTTTCACATCCGGTACTTGAACTGCATGCACCTGATAATTATTCCGAAGACTAGAACACATTTTAGAAACATGTCCAATTTTTTTGCAATAATTGCACTGTATTCCCTTTGCAGGGCACTTAGGGTGGTTTGCTAGATGTTGTATGGAGCCACAACGAAAACACACTCTTGTTGGCATTCTGTTTCGTTGGCTTCCTGGCTTTTCAGCATGTTCTTTTAACTCCTTTGCAGAATCATGGCTTTGTACTGCCACCTTCTGCAACCGTTCCACCCTCTGTACTGCATCTCCAGTGCCTAAACTTATCATCTTGGATTCATTTATAGCTGCTTCAGTTTGGGTTGCTAATGTTATAGCCTCATCCAAGGAAAGTTTTGGTTCCAGGAATAAACGTTCCCTTATGCGAGGCATTGTTGTTTTTTCAACCAGCTGGTCTCTAATCATCTCATCAGCCAGCACTCCAAACTCACAGGAGCCGACTAAGTCTCTCAGGGCTGCAACATATTGTAAAGTTGACTCCCCCGGTTTCTGTTCCCGCTGACGGAACTGATAACGATTAGCAACCACATTAACCTTAGGCACAAAAAATTTCTCCAGTTCAGCAAGAGCAGTCTCATACTTATCATCAGTAAGGGAGAAAAATACGTTGTCCTTCTACTCCCAAGGAGTGAATAAGCAGCGCAAGCTTCCGTTCTTCAGACACCTCCGTGTCACTAATTGCAAGCAGATAATTGTTGAACATACGAATCCATGAAGTGAAAGCAATTGGAGGCTCACCTGGACTTTGTAAAAAACAGGCTGGTGGGTTTAAAGGCAAAAAAGCCATCCCAATTCGTCGCCAAAATGTTGTATCGTAATAAAACACCTACAGCTTGCAACCACTCCCTCTTCCTGCTACTGGTTTATATACAATACTCTTAAAGAAACATACACACAACAGTGACCGAAGCTCACGCTTACGTAGCTACACAGATAACCCAATACATAACAGCCTCCCACCCAGAAGGCCGGATTAAGGCTGTCCACAGAATAACTTTCTGGGCATTAAGCATAGACAGACACACACACACACCCCTTTGTTGAAAGCTTCACTCCCAGTCAATACTTTTGACGCAGCTCCTGAGCGCGTTCCAGATTGTTGCTCTGCACGCAGTAATGGTGTTAGCTAAATGGGCCTGGTGTGCTGACGCCCAATAATCAACACACTGAAAGGCGGCTTTCAGGAGGGGCAGGGGAAAGTGACCCTTTTAAACACAGCCTCACTTGGGGACGCTTGCAGAGAACAACAAGCCCCACTGGGCTGTTTGCTACCGTTCTGCTCACAGACGTGCCCTTCCGCTGACCCTCGTGGGTCAGAAGACTTGAGTCCAGCAGGGCCTTAGTAGGCTTGCCAACCTCCAGGTGGTGGCTGGAGGTCTCCTGCTATGGCAACTGACCTCCAGGTGGCAGAGGTCAGTTCTCCTGGGGGAAACGGCCCCTTTGGAAGTCGGACTCTATGGCACTAGGCCCGAAGCCCCGCCCTCCTCAGGCTCCACCCCCAAAACCCCCAGTTATTTCCCAGTCTGGAGCTGGAAACCCAACGCCCAAGAGACCAACATGATTTCCAGGGGATGACCGTGGGAGCTTTGACTCTGGGAAGCTGATGCCCCGGAAACCTGGCTGGTCTCTATTTTGCTCCTGGAACGGAATCTAGCGGCTTGTCTGCATCCATTCCTGACCAAAGTTCCCTCTCCGCTGTGGGACTGGGACACAAGGCCTCCCCCCCACACACACCACTCTGAGTTTCAGAAGGCATTTGTTCGTCTCCCCTCTCTGGAAGGGCAGGAAGCTCAGTCAATTGCCATCTTTACTTATGCAAAAAACGCAGCTTGCAATAGGGTTGCCAAATCTTCTTCAGCTGGGAGCGTGGGGCTCCCGGCCGGCGTCTGGGTGTGCGCGCCGCGTGCGCATCACCCGGGAGTGACGTTGCACGCTGGGGGCGGGGCCACGCCCATTTGAGGGGAAAACTCTTTGTTTTCCCGTCAAATGGCGTGGCCCCACCGCCAGCGTGCGACGTCACTTCCGGTGACGCACATGTGGGGGTGGGGTTTCCCCCAGGCCCGATTTTCGCGGCGTCGAAAATCGGGCCGTCAAAGCGGGGGATTCCCCGCCCCCTGGCCACATTTGGCAACCCTAGCTTGCAAGGTCGCTGAGGCATTTGGTGTTAGGAATCTCCAGGTGACTACTGGAGATTTCCCAGAAGGCCTTCTGGGGGGGGCTTCGAGGATGCAGACGATATAGTGATGGCCATAGGCTTAGACAGATTTGAAAGAGGATTAGATGGATTCATGGAGAAATCTGTCAATGGCTACTGGCCCTATTGACTGAGAGGAAAATCTACCTTCAGAGGCACTGATTCTCTGAATCCCAGACCCAGGAGTCAACCTCAGGGGGAGGTCTCGGCATCTGTGCCCAGTTATTGGCTATGCCAAGGAAGTGGTTGGCTACCGTGTGAAAGCAAATGCAGGAACAAAAGCTAAAATTAAATATTAACTAATTGTACATAAAAATACACGTATTTATTACAAAGGCATTAAAAGCATATCACGGCGCAACACAAGCCTCATATAGTGAAAAGTTACATATGTCCAAGAGAAAGTTTTAATGAAGACAATACACCAAGATCAGGCAGGCTTTTTACCTAGACGACAAATCAAAAATAATGTTCGGATTATTATAAATGTGAGCGAATATTTTGAAATCCATCCGGAAAAACAAATGGTGTTAATGTTCCTTGATGCTGAAAGACATGCCTCGGATCACAGAGGTCGTTTGCATATGCGACTTGATTGGCTTTTGCCTCTAACATTCTAAACAGCTTGCTGTTCTGAGGTAAAATGTGTCCAATCTCCAGGTGAGGGCTGGAGATAACTCAGAATTACAACTGCTTTCCAGATGGCAGAGATCAGTTCCCCTGGAGAAAATGGTGGTCTCTGTATCCTTATATGCTGCTGAGGTGGCCCCCGTATGACAGCCAATGTGACGTAGCAGTCAGGGCGTCAGAGCACGGGAGAGGCTGCAGGTGTGTGGGGGGTGGAAAACCAAACCAACTATTCCCTTCTGAGGAACCATCATTCCTAATCTCCAGGTGAGGGCTGGAGTTCACTCAAAATTATAACTGTTCTTTAGGTAGCAGAGATCAGTTCCTCTGGAGAAAATGGTGGACTCAGTGTCATTATACCCTGCTGAGGTCGCCACAGCAAATTGACACTGAGTGTCCAAGGCCGGGGCACCCGCCCAGAGCCTCTTTCTAGAGGTCGTTGAATTTATTTCCACAATGGGCCTTTTTCCTAGTTCAGTATAAAGAAAATACCTTCCAATTTTGATCACCTCTGAACATCTCTAGTCTTGAAAACTCTGGGGTGGCTACGGGGCAGCTGCGACTTGATGGCCTTTTCCAGCCCCACACAATACAGGGAGCAAAGGAGAGAGAAGAGGGTGATTTCAACTTGAGGCTTTGTGCTTCCTTTATGCGCTTTGGGAAGTCTTGTGTTTGTGGATTCTCACCTTCTGTCTTCCTCACAGGCAGTGGAACAGCATCATTTCCAAATACCCCGGACTGGACCTTTTTTGGGGGTGGCGTTGAAACAGCCGCTGTGCACAGGTCACGGGAGGATCCCCCACCCCCCTCCGGGAGGGATGCGGGAAAGAACTCAGGAGGCCTCTGATTTTTGTGTAGGGTTGCCAACTCCAGGTTGGGAAATTCCTGGAAATTTGGGGGTGGGGCCTGGGTTTTCAGAAGGGGGAGGCCCTCTGTGGGTTATCATGCCAGGGGGAGTCCACTCACCAAAGCTGCCACTTTCTCTAGGAGAATCGATCTCTGTAGTCTGGAGATGGTTACACTTCTAGGAGATCCTACCTTGGAAGTTTGAAATTCTTTCTTTGTGGCTTTCTCTGTATTATATACTGAGCTCGAGGCAGCTTTTCTCAAAAGTGATCTCTTTATACAGCTCAGAACACAAGAACCAACACGCAGCACAATCCCAATCTATATCCCGTTTGGAACTAGCGAAACCACACCCCTAGAACACGAAGGTCCAATCATGAGTGAGCGCTTAAGACCCATTGGGTTTGTTCCCCGGAAAGTCATAGTCTTTCTTGCTTGGTCCGTTCCACAACAGCAGCCAATCAGGTTGTTGGTTTTAGGATACCGAGAGTCTGTGGAGCTTGTGAGCCAGTGTTCCCTCTAAGCTGAGTTAGTGTGAGCCAGCTCACAGGTTCTTAGCCTCCGGCTCACACATTCTTGTCTTTGCTCAGGAAGGATGGCTCCAGAGCAAACTAAATTTATGCAGTAGCCAAATTGCTGGCTCACAACTTTAAACTTTAAACCTTGACTTCCAGAAAGCTTTTGATA